>NC_079223.1:35333133-35370633 GCF_029633865.1 Lampris incognitus
AGACTGCCGCCACATCCGATGTCTTTTAATCTGTGGTGCGTGTTGAACAGAACGAAAGAGAGGAAGAAAGAACGAGAGAGAGAGAGCAAAAGAAGGAAAGGAAGAAAGCGCAGCTGTCAGAATAACCTTGGAGTTGTTTATGTGAGAACATTACCGAGGGAGTCTTTGCAGAGACTTCAGATTTTTGCAGATTATTTTACAGCAGTACATTTCAGGATTATTGTAGTGAATGGGAACGCTGCAGCCAGATTTACATGAGCTCGGCTTAAGTTCTTACAGGACATGATCGCATTACATTATACCATGACTACATTTATATTTTGATACGTAGACGAAAGTGAGATAATTGAATAATGAGCATTGTTGCATACTGACAAAAAAAAAATCCCACATGGAAGAGCTCAACCCCATGCACACGGCCGAGAGACGTGCTGATAACAGACTGCAGATAATGTCAAATGACGTGTGATACCCTCCAAATGCACACGCAGTGTCTCGCTTATATGCAACCGATCGTGGATGAGGCTAGCACGGGTCCCCATGCTCAGGGGTGAGATGTACGTCAGACTCTTTTCATTCTGCTCACTATCTCACGTGTCCTCCATACTCTCCCCTTCAGGCAGAGCAACAAAGGCTAGCAGCCTCCTCCTCAGGAAAGCACACATCAATATTTTATTTGAATTTCTAACATCGCACCACAAACGGTTATCTGACCCTCATGACTTGAGGGAACCTCATAAATTCAAGGACTTTGTTTCAAGTCTATGTTGTTGATATTGAATAAACAATTTGGATGGATGAATTAACGACTCCGGTGTTTGGCTGTTGGTGTAAAAAAAAATTCTCCAAAGAAATATTAAATTGCGGATCGATGTGATTGAATGACGTGCAGGGCCTTGTGGGCCTGCCTGTGTCCACTGGGCATGATGAAGTGGGTGGAAACTCCTCTCTGTGGCTACAAAACAAAGTGCAACCCAGCCTCTGTGTAATCCTTAATAATTCATGCAGGAAAAATGTGTTTAAAGCCAGAACATCCTCTCCAGTCAACAGAGCAGAGAGGTCAGCTTTTTAACCGCAGAGACCACCGTGGTCCCTTATACTGCCTCAGCCCCACACACCCGCCAGCCAACCTCCGTCACTCCCTACCCCTCTCCTCACTCTCCTTTTCTGCAAAAAAACTACAAGAGGAACTGTGCACTGCACCTTTAAACTACTTATATATATATATATATATATATATATATATATATATATATATATATATATATATATATACACTGCAGAAGGGCCTACATTAAGCTTGTAAAAAAGAGGCACATTTTAAAGCCAATTTTCCTGGCTCGCTTTTTGTTTTGTAGTATTTCTTTGAGGAGATTTAGCAATAAACAACATCTCAGCATGCATTTCAATATGAATATATATGAGCAAATTAAAAAAAAAATCCTTAATATGCCAGAGAGTAAGTATAAAGCCCCTCTCTGCAGATGGTTGATGATTTCAATCAGGGAGAAGGCCTCTAAAAACGCAGATATACGAGCCCTGGCACACAGACTGGAGTTAATAATTAGGAACGGAGAGCAACTTTGTTTCAGAGCACTCTTTTCTTTCCCCCTCGCATCCCTGTTCCCATGCTGCTCACATTCATCCTGGCATGTAAAACCGGATGCTGCACATTTCACTTACCAACACAGCCAATGTGCAAAAACCAGGCTACATGTGTCCTGATAATACCTGCATAATTTATTTAAAAAAAAACAGGAATTTTTTTTTATTTTTCCCCCCTCATCAACAACTCCCATCTGTAACCTCATCTTGGTATAATGAGCAACAGCGACGCATCAAAATAATGACAAATAAATAAGCATATCTTTTTTTTAATTGTCCTTTTAATGACAGCCGTTTTTTTTAACCTTTGTCAAAAAAATTCCCCCCCTTCCTCCATTGAGTCGGCTGCGTGTTGTGCGCAGAGTTGTGATCCCTCCTCGGCTCATTAAAGTGTAATGCTGATGGCCGGCTCTATGCAACGCTGCTCCCTAACCAAAGTTCATCATGCGCGCTCGTACGCACGACTCGGGCGTCTTTTACGCACATCCGCCAGGATCGTCGCCGTCCCCTGTCGGCCATCTGACACACGCAGCCTTCCCCTCCGCCTCGTTTACTCGTCGTGTGCGAGAACGACGTCGAATTCCTGAATGAAATAATAATTTTCCGGCTAATAATAATAATAATAATAATAATAATAATATCTCTGTAATTTATCAGCCCGAGCCGTGATAATATCCAGAGGTATTTCGCTTAATTCGAAGGGCAGATCTGACTATAATGTAAAGCGGGCAGCCTGCGTTGGCCCCGCTGTGCACCGCTCCGCAGTTCCGACTCCCATGTTTCGCTCCATCCGCCGAGTCCCACGCGGGCCTCGATCTGAAAAAAAAAAGGGAGCGGGCTCGCGCGTATTGAGCGACTCGGCACGCGAGGTATTTCCCTCTGCCGCTGGATCTGGTTACTGCGCGGTATCGATCGGTTTTTATCGAGACAGATGTGATTTTCCTGGCCCCCAACCTCAGTCTCCCACCCCCCCCTACCCGCCCCTTCTGACTGCGGAGGGCTTGGAGGGGTCGGATTGCACCTCTGAGACCACCCCGGATAGACTATAGCCCCCAATATATACGCTGAGATGCAGTTATAGGTCTAACAGGCGCACACGGGACTGGGTACGTCTCTATAGCTACGAGGCTGTTTCATTTTAACCCGCGTCATCCAAGCTCTCTCTCTCTCTCTTTCGTTTTAGCCTGAACATGCATTTCCCGCGCATTGTGTCGAGGTTATTGAAACTTCTGTGTGTGTGTATATATATATATATATATATATATATATATATATATATATATATATATATTATATATATGTGTGTGTGTGTGTGTGTGTGTGTGTGTGTGTGTGTATGGGGGGTGCAGTCTATAGCCGGTAGCCGGTCCACCTACCTGTTGATGGACGAAACGCTGGGGACGGTGTCGTTGTCGCAGACACCTTCAGCCAGGAGACGGTCCCGTATCTCCCAAGCGAACATGGTGGGGTTCTGGCGTTTATACTCTGCAATTTTATCCACTACTTTCGGAGTCGCGACCTTTGGTTTGGAGCCACCAATAACCCCGGGTTTAATACTTCCGGTTTCATAGTACCTACACATGAAAACAGGATGAGTGGTCCTATCGGCTGAAGTTACAGCTGCAAAAGCATCTGGTGAGGGGGTTCAATTTCTACACGTCTAAATTATGAGGAGGATATAAGATTGAAATTATTGGGGGGGAGAATAAAAACATTCTTGAGTGGCAGCAAAGAAATTAGCTACACATGACCACGTTGATGGTTTTAACGTACTGATAATTGGAGATTGTCCGAGACAATCATTTACGTTTGGAAGCAACACATGTGACAATGCCAGATATATAAAACATTATCTCGCTCAGAGGAGGTCTAAACCTTTACACTTCCAGTCCTCACAAGCTTAGTTAGTAGTACCATGCACACAACATGCCACCACGGCCTATGTGTTGGTAAATGTTGGTGACAAACATTGTATGAAGTAAAATACCTCTGAAATCCTCCTCCTGATAGCTGAAAAAAGATATGTCAAGACATTATCTCTTTACAGTCGTGCTACCCCAAAATAGCAGTGGCAAATTTCACATTTTTTTTTTTAGGGTGAATTCAACGGCAGGTACACTGTAAAATGGGAGTCACAAGGGGTCGAGCGACTCCGAATAAGGAGGCAGAAATGATCAGATCTGAGCACGTCTGTCATTATTCGGAGGGGTTGTAGTTTTTTTTTGGTTTTTTTTTTGGGGGGGCATAATTTTGCCCATTTTTGAAAGCAGACGCACGTGTGGCTATAAGGGTAGCTGAGGACGATCGATATAAAATCTTCCCAATTCAAGCAACAAAAAAAAAGCAGCAATAACCGATGACGGATGCTAAATACAGCTGCGAGTGCACATGCACACACACACACACACACACACACACACACACACTCACACGCACGCACGCACGCACGGGCAGGAGATTTATGTCGGACACGGTGTGGTTTCTGCGCGAGCTCTGCACGCCGTACCTGCCCAGGATTTTGCTGACGCAGCCGTGGCTGACCCGTAGCTGTCGAGAGATGTCACACGGCCTGACCCCCTGGTGAGCCAGCTCCACGATCCTCTGCCTCACCACGTCAGGTAGGGTCTGCCGTTCACAAACACCCCGCCTAGCTGGTTCACACCGCCATGCCCTGCATGGGATACAACAGCCATGCCCTGCATGGGATACAACAGCACAAACACACACACACACACACAAACACAAACGCACCAACAGACATAACATTACATACATACAGAAGAGATAGCGCAGGACTTTATAACCCCCCACCCCCCACCACCACACACCACCACCACCTTTTTTGTTGTTGTTAAGCGGTAACACACACATGCGCACGCATGTATTCGATTCTAGCCTTGGCACGCGCGCGAGCACGCACACAGAAATGACTCATTTAGGTTTTTTTCTTGTCTTGGTATATTAATATTTTGATGTTTTATTTGTATTAAATTATCATTATTATTATTATTATTATTGTTGTTGTTATTATTGTTGTTATTATTATTATTGCAGCCGCTGTTAACAGATGATCAGCAAGCTGTGATGTGTTGTTGCAAATCAGTGAGTGACTAAATGAATGAAAGAGATAAAACAAGCTAAGGTGACGTGGAATAAAATAAAGATAAATACAGTAGCCTGTAAAAAGCATGAAACAACGACCTGCATGTTTGCTCGGCCTACTGATCCGAGAGCAGCCAGCCGACACATGTGTCCATATTGTGTTTCAAGCTGTTTCATTTTCCTCGCACAATTGTAGTAAATAATTCAAAAAGAGCTTTGATAACTCGTATTACAAACGCGGATAGCGCCAATAGAGAGGAATAAATAATTAAAAGACTCTCCGGCTTCTGCTTCGCCCCCATATCACACAAAATAAATACAAGGGAAGGAGCCCGCACTTTACTTTTTACATCTATTTATTCTCGTCCACGCCAGGAAACTTTCTCCACAAGGCTAATAACCCCACACACTTTGTATTCAAATAAGGCTTTCCTGGTGTTTTCCTCCCATTTAACTCACACTTCTTTTTTTCCCTTTTTTTTAATAATCTTTGGCCTCCTTGGCTCGGCCCCTTTTCAATTCCTGTTTTAATCAATGAACCTCCGAACAGCATATTAGTGTATAAACCCTAAATCGCATTTTACACTGCTCAGTTATTTCTTTAAATTCACACTGTTATTACTTTTGACCTCTCGTGCAGATAAAATCTTTTTTTTTTGCCCACTTGACTGACAAAACTTCCAAAAATGGGAATTAAAGAAGTGCACTTTTTTGCAGACAAAGGGAGGAAAGCTATCATTAAAACACATTAATACTCCTTCAATGCAGGTGTAAAACAGTAAAGCAGTGGCAGAAATAAATGAACATATACGCTAAATTTGTCATAACTATGACACCTTTTTTTCTTGCTTACATTTTTTTCCTTTTTTGTTTTTTGACCAATTAATTGCGAGCGAAGCGTGCCATATAGTTGTACAGCAACGAAACTTACAATCCATTTTTTAATTAAAAAAAATTTTTTTTGCATTGATACTAAGACTCTACTCACGGTGCATCGCCGAGAAGGGGTCTGCTTTGCAGTGAATATCCATGGGATAGCAAAGGAAAGACAGGTAATCGACCGAGGTCGCCGTTTCGCCTTGGTGATGCAGCTTTAAATACGTAAAAAAACAAAATATATATATCGATATATATAGAGAGAGAGATATCGATGATCGGTGCAAAACTGTCCGTGTAAAGCGTCCTCGCGTTGCAGCAGGGAGAACAAGTTGTGGGGAGAAGCTGAGTTTCCCCTCTTGTTCAAACTCTGTCGGCGGTTCGAGGAGGAAGTCTGCAGAGACGGGCTGTCAGGTGCAGAACATGACCCGCGCGCACCGGTCGCCGCAACATTCGCTAAAAGCGGGTCACTATTTTTCTTTAAATGACATCATGGAGGGGGAGACAGAGAGAGAGCGAGCGAGCGAGCGAGCGAGCGAGAGAGAGAGAGAGAGAGAGCGAGAGAGAGAGAGAGAGAGAGAGAGAGAGAGAGAGAGAGAGAGAGAGAGAGAGAGAGAGAGAGAAGGGGGGGCCGTGTAGAGCGGAGCCTCCGTGCGCGGTCCAAGTCGCGAATCTGCGGCAGAAAATTCCTCTCGCGAGCGGCGGCGGTGGCGGAGGCGGCGGCGGAGGCGGCGGCGGGTAACTGGCGGGTCTCGGGGTTTAATCAGATAGGGGCGGAGATGACAGAGGCAACATGGACACGCCGAAAGTAGCTGTCTGTCCCCCTCTTCTCGAGAATGGGCTGTGCCTAAACGGAGCTTTGGGCTGAGAATGAAACCCCTCTCCTCGTGTGTCTGTTTCTAAAAGCTGCAGTCCCACAGATCTCACCCCCACCCCCCCACCACCACCTCCTCCCTCCTCCTCCCTCCTCCTCCCTCCATCCCACAGATCCCCTCACATAGAGATGGATGACTTGTCAGACAAAGGCAATAGATTCCAACACTTTGTGATTCGCCCACGTAAAAAACCCGGAGCTCAAATGAGGAGGTCCCTGCATCCGACAGTTCGGAAGGGGAGGGAGACGAAATGGGAAATGATGAGACTTTCGGGTGAGGAATCAAGGAAATTAAAGGCAGGGGGTGGGGGGAATGGGGGGGGGAGGTAAAGCAGTGTCAAGCTCTTTAGCCAGCGAATGTGTTGTTTAAAGTCAAGACCTGCGATCTCCAGATTGTTTTCAGCCGCTCATGGTTCAGTAGCCTTTGTTGGGACACCACTGTCGTAAGCTTTTATACTTTGGTTCACAAATCAAGCAGCCCCTGATTATGATGCGAACGCTGTCTGGTTTGATTCTTTCTATGTACTGCATGCCTCTAGAGAACGTGTGTGTGTTTAATTCTTCTTTAAAACGAGCTTACCACATTGGGATGTGTTTTGTATCATGCAATGTGTTGGTGAAATGACGACGTGCAGGTCGGACCTGTTGCCCAATGAATCTGTGTCACCCACGCGCGCGCGCGCGCACACACACACACACACACACACACACACACACACACACTTACAAAAATTGTAGCCGTTGAAAAAAGTGCACATTGATAATTTTTCCCAAAATGTATATGTGGTGAAGCAGGACTTTTCTAATCTTTAGCAGGGTGATCTGGCAGTCCCATGCAATAGCCCACGAGCTGCCTGTTAGCGTCACTGAGCTGTAGATGGCGCTAATGGGTTGCGCTGTCCACTTCGTTCACCCAGACCAGACCGCGCAGGCTGGTGTTGATCGGCCTGGTGTTGATCAGAAGTGGGTTGGGTCAAAGGTCGAGCGTTAGCTACTGTAATTGAATAATACACAGTCGATCCCCTCCGACAGAACTCAATCAAAAGTCAAGTAGGGACATTGATGACGTTTCAATCTGGTCATATACATTCTTAATTGGTTATTTTGCAAACTGGGTGGGGGGGCAGGTCTATGCATATGGAGTGAATACAAGTCAACTACAAGCCTACTTACTGCAAGGTAAAATCGACTTTAAAAAGGAAAGAAAAACAGATTTTTTTTTTACAATACAGAGTTTAGCGTTATTTTGGCAGTGTCAGGAAAACGATATAGTTTCAGAAGCGGAGTGTTTGTAGCAGCACGGCGCATGGAGACGGTAACTTTAGAATAAATGTGTAACAAAAAGTAGATTTTAAAGCCAGATTTTGTATATGTGACTTTATTCATCACAAAAAAATATGTGTTGAGTGGTTTATTGTTGGGGAACAGTCCGCTGACAACGAGACGAGTGTAAACAGTTTCTCATTTTCCTGACAAATTTGTAGGACAACAAATAAAACTATTATTTTTTTATTATCATTATTGATATTATTAATACTATTATTATTATATTGTTGGCCTGTTGTTGATGTTGTTGTTGATGTTGCTGTTGTTGGTGGTGATGATGGTGGTGTTGGTGATGGAGATGGTGGTGGTGGTGATGATGATGATGATGGTGATGGTGGTGGTGATGTCAGTGGTGGTGATGATGATGATGGTGGTGGTGATGTCAGTGGTGGTGATGATGGTGAGGTTATTGTTTTTAACAAGGGAGATATTCAGAATTCAGAAGGGGAATATATATATATATATATATATATATATATATATATATATATATATATATATATATATATAAGGACTGTTATTTAGGTGGTGAAGCTTGGTGGACGTTATGGAATAGGAGGCTGTGTTGCGTTCTGCCCTCTGGACAAGTTTGAGGACGATTCTTCTTTTTGTTTCTGTTTTTTTTTTGGAGGGAGCTTCTGGTCTACAATATGTAGCACCATAGGCTGTAATTTCACACGTCACTGCACTTTTGCCCTAAAGCTGCTGCTATTTCCCCACAACACCCCGATTTGCCCCCCGTACCCTTTGCACTGCTACGTAGCACGAAGTCCCCATGTCAAAGTATAGCGAAACAAATAGCATCATAATTAAAAAACAAAACAAAAAAACTGTTAGTCTTGACTTCTCCCCCCTTTCAAAGTATGTGATAACAGGGACCTAATATCGGAAGTAATCTCAGGATTCCCATCAAACGTTATGAATATATGATATATTTGAAATTTTGACGAACATGGAGGTTTTCAGATATTTACAACAATTATAAACACGTCCTGGCTCACAAAGCACCCTTTATTTTGACTGTTAACTGTGGATAGAGGATCAGTCCGTCTAATGTTAGAGATATTATTTTCGATCAATATAGATAGAAAATCCAGCTAAAAATCAGTCGTGCTTAGGTAGATATATATAGAACGAAAGAAAGAAAGAAAGAAAAAAGAAAAAGAAGTTTTAAACAATTTTTTTATCAAAACAATTATTTTAGGTTGCAGTCTTAATGGCTGATAAGGTAAAACCTGAAGAAAGAAAACAGAGAGAGAGAGAGAGAGAGAGAGAGAGAGAGAGAGAGAGAGAGAGAGAGAGAGAGAGAGAGAGAGAGAGAGAGAGAGAGAGAGAGAGAGAGAGGGAGGGAATAGGAAGATCTCCATATCCACATAAAAAGAGCCCGATGAATTCCAACACTAACAGATTAAATCCGTTTCTTCCGTTTTGACGCATGCGGTCAATAATAAAAAAGCGCTGTGACGTCACACAGTCGGTAGCTCCGCTGTTCATCCCGCTCCTGGACAATCATTACGGTCACATCCTGTACTGCACGCTGACGTGACGCGAAGGCCTCCAGCAGCTATGACAGTATCAGCAACTACAACGAGTTTAAATTAAACGCTTTTGTCAAATTTGGTGGGGTAGAAAAAAAGAAGAAGAAGAAGAAGAAGAAGACAAACCTCAACATTATCTTTTCTATCACGGCTCTATAGGTTGACAACGAAAAACTATATTAAAACTTATGTATCACGGTGGTTTATAGGCCAGCTAGGCCTTTCATGCGATCATTTGCAGTTTGCATGCATTTTCAGCACGCTGCGTTGCAGCATGGTGTGTTGCAGCATGGTGTGTTGTTTTAGTTTAAAACTGTAGTTTTGTGTGCTTAAAACATGTTTAATTTTTCTATGGATCTTGATTTCTTCCATTATTTAAAGCACAAGAATTATATCCGGGAGTTATTTACAATATTCTAACGTATGAACTGCTGTCCCCCCCCCACACACACACACACACACACATATATATATATATATATATATATATATATATATATATATATATATATATGTGTGTGTGTGTGTGTGTGTGTGTGTGTGTGTGTGTGTGTGTGTGTGTGTGTGAGTGGATGTATGTATATAGGCTATATGCCAAACTGCAGATCTCAGCTGCGTGCTCATGTGTTTTATAATGGGAGCAGATGGATATCAATTTGACTCTACCCCCGACACCCTCAGAGATTGATTTTGTACTTGCTTTTAATTTTACCATAATTAATTAGGTCATTACAACTGTTTGCCATTGATCTTCCAATCTAAACCCAAAATCGAGAGGTGAATTAGATTGTGATCTATGTTTTCAATTAAACGTTGAATATGGACTGATATTAATAGACTATCGGGCTATAATAATAATAATAATAATAACAACAACAACAATAATAATAATAATAATAATGATAATAATAATAATAAATATTGTACACACATAAAGATAATTTCCTGATCCTCACTTCATTATTATAAACAATTATTATTATTATTATTATTACTATTATAAACAATTACAAACAACAGCAAAAACAACAACAAACTGAGAATCTATGCATTTGCATCGCAACAGAAACACGCTAAACATCAATGCAAAAAGGCAATAACATATACTGTAATTCAAAGGTAGCCTCTTTACACGCCTTTCAGTTGCCCATATAGTTCCTATAGGTTACATCATCATCCTCATCCTCATCCTCATCACCACCACGCCAACAAACCAACATGGGCACCACTATTTGTAGGAGGCGGGCGGAGGGGGCATGCAGGGGAGGAGGACGCAGGAGCAGGGAGAAATGCTTACCTGATCGCCCAGCGCTGTGAGGCATGGCTCTTCCCCTTGTCTAATGGTCCGTCTCCTCGATGCAGCCCAGCAGATCTGTCCGGCCTGGCGTGCGCCCTCCCCGGCTGGGCGTTGTGCTTCTCCCCGCTGCTTGTCACAGATCTTTGAGCGACCATGCAAAACTAAACGGTTTATACGACAACAGAAAGGGGGGAAGCAAGCCTGCTCCAATGAACTAGGAACTGATAAAGGTGAAAAATAGAAATCAGAGAACACAGGGTGTTGCAGATGTCATATAAAGGAGGAATAAAAACTTGCCAATCGGATGATAAAAGAGGACATTTAGTATGGAGGTATGCTAAGAGCTGCGGCTCCCGGTATGATCCCTCATGATGGATATATGTGCACTTTACGCCTCTGACTGCGTTGCATAGCTCGCACATACCGGTATGTATTTTTTTATAAACTTATAGCCATATATATATACACACATATGTATGTATATATATATATATATATATATATATTTAATATGCACTAAAACGATTTCTCTAAAGTTTATGGCTGAAACTTTTTGCGGTAGTCTGCGGTTGTGCCGAGGTGACGGAGACTGCTCATTGGCTGAACGCGACAGCACGCGGACTCCGGATCATTCTGTAGTCTTTTCGTTTGTCTCGTTAATGAAGTTTTGCCACCGACCGTTTTTCCAGTCGTAAATATGACCCATAACATAAGAGACGGCCGGCGATGCCGAGGAGGTTAGGTCTCACTGGCTGAACACCACTTCCGTCCAGCGCGTGTACTCAGACACGCAGCGGCGGGAGACTTATTGGGCGTTAATGATCGTGTTATTGTCTCGAGGTTGATGCGGCTGATCCCGCGGCCGCGCTTTATTTAAAATGTGTGCGGACGAAAAAGGAAAACAAAAAAGGACCAAGTTTTAGTTTAAGGTCACACACACACACACACACACACACACACACACACACACACACACACACACACACACACACACACACACACTCACACAAACGTACGCGGTCACGCAGACAGGCGCGCACGCAGAGCCTACACACGCACACGCAATACGCACGCACACACGCTCGTGCAACACACCCACACCCACACACACATTCATAATTCCCAACAGTAAACGGTCAATTTAAATAGTTTCCGCTCTCTAATTAACACAATTGTTTTCGTATGTTGTGTCTCTTATGTAGCTCGCCATAGCCTATAAAATGTAAACTCCACTGTAGGTGACAATACAGCAATACCCCCCCCCTCCAGTCAAACCACTCGGCAGTGCAGCCCACCAGCATGCGGATCCAAACGTCTGTGTGGGTTTAACAGTGTGAGGACTTACAGAAAAGTCAGGAGTATAAAACTTAGCAACTGGAACATTAACAGATGAGTAACCAGTAAAAATGCAATATTACAATATTCACAAGAACGGCAGAGCATGGTAAAGCAATAAAGTCCAACTTTAAAACATTATAGCCTTTCTATTGGCTATTTAACAAACATTTTGTGTTATGAGACTCTCCTCAATGGTCGAGGTCCTAAAAATGGCAATAAGACTGCCACTGGACCAAGAACCAGCAATGGATATGACAGAATAGTTTTTATTTGGATGAAAAAGACCCCTTCCTACCTGACATGTCATATAAGTAGCATAACGTCCATCCAAATCTCAGCAAACATCCGTCATGTGGTGAAAAACATCAAGTCTTCATGATGTATGCACATTATAGGATATGTAAGACCACTCAGATGTGTAATATTACCTGGAAAACTTTTATAATACACGCTGGACATAAAAATAACTGACCAATGCTAACAAACTGGGAAGATAAACGAATTAAAACCAACATAAGAGTGTTGAAACAAGTAAACTTATGGGCCTGTCCTGCCTTTTTTAAGGGAGACTCATCATCATCATCATCATCATCAGTATGGTTCAGAATATATAATAACGGGTTTATAACTTTCTGAGTTTGAACTTATCTGCCATTCAGAGTAATTTCAGATCATTTAATTAAATCATCATTTAGTTAAATATTTTATTAAAAAGGGAAACACAATTTTATTTTAAATGTTTGATTTGAAAAATGCTTTTTTGTCTATGTGTATGTTGTGTGTGTGTGTGTGTGTGTGTGTGTGTGTGTGTGTGTGTGTGTGTGTGTGTGTACACAAGCTATGAGAAGCAGCATGCACATAAATTTGTGTTAATTTGGTGATTTGCCAAACAGGAAGTTAGATTTACAGACTTGGACACAACACACACACACACACACACATGCACGAACGTCGGCATGGATGCATGCACACGCATACTTGCACATGACTCATTCTTAACATGGTTTTGTCCCAGCATACTTCAGCTATGATGCATCATTAGAAGTATTTTGATGAGTACAAAATAAGAGCTGAGTTAGTTGTACTAAGCTTAATAAGTCTTCAATACAAACACACCTGTCTGCTTGGACAGCACGGTGGGGGTGGGGGGTGGGGGGTGGGGCTGGGGTGCTGGGTAACGTTTGAATGGGAGAGACCCAAACACAGTAATGTCAGTAACGGATCCTAAGCCTCTCTCGAAGGCACACACACACCACATTTACAGGTTATAACCACAGTCTGCGGATTGAAAATTGAGGGAGAGGAGTGATTGTGATTGCACTTTCGTGTGAGTGTGTGTGTCTATGTGGGGGGGGGGCATGGTTGAGGGGATCTTATGGCTCACTCCATTAGACTGGTCAACAGTATCTACCTTCCTCAAGAATGCCAGAGGGATGGAAGGGAAAATATGTGTGTGTGTGTGTGTGTGTGTGTGTGTGTGTGTGTGTGTGTGTGTGTGTGTGTGTGTGTGTGTGTGTGTGGTGAGTGGGTGTCAGGGTGGGGTTGGGGTTGGGGGTGGGGTTGGGGGGTTATGATGAAGTGCATATCGGTGAAAATACCCCTCCTCCTACCTCTTCTCCTACCATATCCAAAGTTACATCCCCCTCCCCCATCCACCAACCCATCCACCTCCCACCACCCACCCACCCACCTCCACCTCCCCCACTGCCACATCCTCTCCCTTCCTAAAAGACAGTGTCCCACTTACCCATGTTCCTGAGCATTAAACACACTTCTCTCCCTCAGCCCACCACTTGCCCTTTCCCTCTCCCTCTCCCTGCCACCCCCCACCCCCCCTTACACTCCAGGACCACTGGAGCTCTGCTCACCAGGTAGTGGCCATCATTTATCACGCTGTATGCCAGGATTCATGTCACATACACCAGAAGTTTGTCTCCATCAGGCAAAGTTTGCAATGTTTTTCTTGGCGTCACATTATCAAGATTATTATCATTTTGCAAAACCACTTGGAAATGTTTCTGTTGTAGGCGGTTCTGGGGAAAAGGGTCGGCTAAACTAAGAAAACAACGAGACAATATACTTCCTGCCTGACGTCTGGATGGTTTGTTGGAAATCTGGGCTGAGCGACAGCCAGTATCATCATCATCAACTCATGCCAGCTTTTCATATTTAAAGCCAGCAAGGGTTTAATTACCAAATGATGACAGTGTCATATGGTGCCATGATGGCACAGAATGACTGTGTGTGTGTGTGTGTGTGTGTGTGTGTGTGTGTGTGTGTGTGTGTGTGTGTGTGTGTGTTTGCATGGCAGTGCATTCTTGCATATGTATATACATACTGAAGATGTCTCTGTTGTATGCATTTGTCTGCAGCAAGTGAGTGCATGACAGTACGCATTAGTTTGTGTTTCCCTCATTGTAAGGGGTGTGCGTGACAGTGGGGAGCTGAAGGGCCCGTGCAGGAAGCGGGCAGGGGGTGTTGAAGGCAGACTCAGTAAAACATCTGTAATTTGTAATTCACTGGTGTTCAATGGCTGCTCATGGATTAAAGATTAAAATCTATTGTCTTGACAGATGGGTGAGAGGGAGGAGGAGGGAGAGAATGAGAGAGAGAGAGAGGGACAATGGGAGAGGGAGCAAGAGAGAGAGAGAGAGAGAGAGAGGGGAAGAGAGAGAGAGAGGGATATTCATGCACATCCCATTTCCATGTGTATATAAGTATGGCACAGTTTGGCTAATCACAGAGAAAAAATAAGCTGTCGGTTCGTCTCAGTCTGGGCAACGAGCTTTAATCCCGGCCGCGGCCACGTCACAGGAAAAGGCCTCGTTCAGTTCAGATGTGACTGTCAGACGGCGGGTGTCTCTGGATTCTGATGTTAGCGATCCAATTTCAGGTAGGCGCTGTGACAAACGCTGACCAGCTCATAGGAAATACAGCTTTTGCATGAAGGTTATTGTGCTTTTGCAATCTGGGCCCCTAAACACTGGCAGAACCAACAAGAAGGGCCCATTTTTAGTTCACAGCTGGAGTCTCGCCCCCCCCCCCATAAACTCATCGTCTCGTGATATTTAAAAAAAATATATTTTGTTTTTTTTGTTACTTTTACATGGCCATTTTTGTTCTTTTTGGATTTGTCCCCTTTTTTTCTTCCCAATTCTACTTGGTCAATTACCTCACTCTTCCAAGCCGTCCCGGTCGCTGCTCCACCCCCTCTGCTGAGCCGGGGAGGGCTGCAGACTACCACATGCCTCCTCTGATACATGTGGAGTCGCCAGCCGCTTCTTTTCACCTGACAGTGAGGAGTTTCGCCAGGGGGACATAGTGCGTGGGAGGATCATGCTATTCCCCCAATTTCCCCCCCGAACAGGCACCTCGACCGACCAGAGGAGGCGCTAGTGCAGTGACCAGGACACATCCGGCTTCCCACCAGGACACATCCGGCTTCCCACCCGCAGACACAACTACAATTGTCCCCGTAGGGTCTGTAGGCCAATTATGTCTGTAGGGATGCCCAACCAAGCCGGAGGTAACATGGGGATTTGAACCAGCGATCCCCGTGTTGGTACGCAACGGAAAAGACTGCCACGCCACCTGGATGCCCAATTACATTGCCATTTTGTCTTCTGTGAATCACATTGTAACATGCGTTGTGAGAGGCGCTACATGAATAACGTTCACCTAGTAACAATGCAGGGATGCAAAGAATGCACCGGGACAACGTCCCGCAAGTGCAACTTCCACTGGGCCATGATAAGACCCTCTGATCGGATTAGACAGCGTGAGTCCATTTATGAGAATATGTCCCTTATCAGAGTCCAGGTGAGATAAACTGCTGTCCCAGCAGCGAGGCCGGGACACCTATTGATTCAGTAATTGTAATGAATAGCTGTTTTATCAGCCCTGCTGTGTGGTAATGAGCTTGTTTCTGGACGTCGGCTGTGAACTGCCCTATGGTGGGACGCTGACCTACATCCCGGGGAAGTCTCTCTCAAATCTCAGGCTTCCTGTCTTCTCTGTGACCGGAAAGCTGAGGCATAGCAACTGAACGGCGACCATCAAATATGGTTCAGGAAAAAAAAAATCACAATCAAAGTTGATCATAGAATTATTTGATAGCTTAAATATCTGCTACCAATGCTCGCAAGGAGCACATGACATTATATGGCTAAATTAGAATTTCTTTATCCTGTGTGGTCTGAACTGCAAAGGGTTGTGTGTGCGCGCGCGCACGCGCGTGTGTGTGTGTGTGTGTGTGTGTGTGTGTGTGTGTGTGTGTGTGTGTAGGTAGGGGGTAATGGTCTGGCCATTGGAGCGAAACAGACCACCTGAGAGTTGTTTTTGGGCATTAGTTTGTGTGCACTTTCTTTCTGTGTGTGTATGTGTGTGTGTGTGTGTGTGTGTGTGTGTGTGTGTGTGTGTGTGTGTGTGTGTGTGTGTGTGTGTGTGTGTTATATGACACTGGCCATCTGAGGGAGGTGCCTTGCTCTTTCTCTCCAGGCTGCATGAAAGGGAGCTGAGAAGCCTGATGAATTAAGGTCTCTCTTCAATAAAACATCAGAGTCTTTCAGTAACACACGCTTGAGATGCCCCAGTAATTGACTTTTGGACTTTAAGATTTACATGAACCCTCCAAAAGCAGCTTACCTGTGCAGCGATGCCCCTTGAGTCCCCCCTCCATTCCCTGCTGATATGGATTTCCATAAACTCTCGCAATCTTTGAGAATTTTTTTTTCCTGTCCCTGATAAATGCAAAAAAATATCAGCTGTGGATAGTTTAAAGGATTTAGTTAAGTGTTTGCAACATTTTCCCTGAAAAAAAAAAGCTCACAAAACAACTAATCCATCGATATTTAATACATTGTATTCTGATTTTGTTGGCCTTAGACTCCACTCAGGGAATAAACTATTATTGTTTGCTTACGTTTTGTATTAGTTATAACAATTGCTATATGATATCTTATTATTACAATATCACTCATAATATTTATTCAAATCTTTCTTTACATGTTTGGACGGCCAACTTGCAATAGTAAAATCAATGCAGTTTGTTTCAGCGCATAACCTTCAGCTATGCACTTTGCAGGGTGTAGCTCAAAATGTGCTTGGTCAAGATACCCTAATAAAATGATAATAAAATAAAAAAATACAAAAAACTTAAAGAATCATTAAAATTTCATCATACATAATTTGAAAAAGGGGAAATAAAATGTACCATTTGTGACCATCATGCAGAGCTTCGTCATATAGGACCGATGCATTATACTGGCTATGTGATGTGCTGCCTCAAAGCTGAGTGAGCTTCGCGTTTGTAGCTCTCGCACCTCTCGCCATTCAACATACCAACCGCAATGCAAATTCTAGGCGATAAGCATATTTGATGGTCACAAGCTAAACTCTTGAACTCTGTCACTGTTTAGCAGGAACGATTTCCCTGTTGGGAATCCGGAGGTATCTCCATGGCTTAGATGGATGATGCCAGGCGAAGTTGTGAATTTACTCCTCATCTCAGACAGCATAATAAACTCTCTAACAAGATAGGGAAAGTAAGAGTGAAGGAAGATCTATGAGAGGAGCCGGAGAGCTTGGCAGATTTAATTAATTACTGCATATTAAAATGTTTGTTTACAGAAGTGAGCAGCTACAAGAGGTCCGATGTTAATTAATTTAAGGCGTACTTCCCCCCCAGCCTCAGTGATGTGTCGCAAGCCGCCGCTACTCCCTTTGGCAGGAGATTCTGCGACTCATTGGATATCCATCAATTGCTGTGAGGTGTGTGGGGAAACAAAGATGCATGATGCACAAATTAGGCCCAATGTTAACATGATTGCATATTAAGATTTCTAATTAGCAGGCAACTGCAAAAGGTAAGGGAGCTGAAGAATAGGCTGGGTGTGGTGCTCGGGTGGCCAGTCAAGACACACTGCTGCTGAAGCATGAAGATTTGTCTGTAGAATATTTATTTCCATTTTAGCAATTAAGATCATTCTCGCCGGCCCTGGCTCTCCATGTGCTAACTGAATGTTGAAAGCGTTTTTGGACAGATGTAGTTGTTGGAGACAGTCAGACCGCTTGACTCTTGCATGCCGCTGTAGTCTGGTCTCCAGAGGTTCCTTTTCGGACAATGATGTATCTGACTCTCCTACGAGGTCAGCTGGACTGAGTCCAGAACATCACCTGCAATCAATAGTGTGGGTAAACCAGGCCCAACTGAACAGACGTGAGGGCAAAGACACCACTTAGAAGCCCACTGTGGGAAAAAAGGCCTGCACGGCCCATTGCCTTGCTAAAACCAAACCACAGCCAGGTTGGTGCCTGACACTGTGCTATCTTCGGAGATAAAGAGAGGGCACAATATGGCACATATATAGAGACAGACAGACAGAGTTTGGGGAAAAGTAGAATATACTCTAGGACGTTGAAGAATATAGTAAAAGTGAAAATGAAAAAAAATGAAATAAACCACAATCATACCGGGTGCCGTTTTATTAAGATGTCCTAGGCAGTAGATGAGGATGTGCACATGTGATGGTGGGCTTGTTGTGGTGGATCAGATGAGGATGCATCAAGCCCACCACAAGAGATGCAGAGCGAGAGAGAGAGAAATATAGTAAACCAGTGTGAGAAAAAATACAGAGAGAGAGAGAGAGAGAGAGAGAGAGAGAGAGAGAGAGAGAGAGAGAGAGAGAGAGAGAGAGAGAAGGAAGGAGAGAGCAAGAGCGGTGGGGGGGCATGTTCATTGAGGTGAGGAATGGCTGTGTTTGCGGGGATGCGTGTAATTATTTCACTTCACACAATCATTATTGGCCCTGCTTGCTGTACTGACAGTGGCTAAGAAGCTCATACGTCTACACGCAGAGCACCAGTGTAATGTTCCACTGTGGCAATCCAACATGTGTTTCCCTCAAATTGTTCCCTTACCTCTGATCTCAACTCTCAGCCTGGAGTTTCAAATCACTTTGCAGATTACATCATCAGTACAGATAGGCAAACAACACTACCGTGTCAAATGCCACACAGACAGCTAAATTAAACATACGTTAGAATTTAGAGACATAACCATAAATTTAAGTGGTATTAATCTACGTTTATTTTCTTTGAAAGGAAAATACTAAATATCAAAATAATTGTCCATTGAAAATCAGATATAACCACTTAAAGATATATATCCATCCATCCATCCATTATCCAAGCCGCTTATCCAAATTTGGGTCACAGGGTGCCAGAGCCTATCCCAGCAGTCATTGGGCGGCAGATGGGGAATCGGGGTCACTAGACCCTGATTGGGGTAAGTGGCTTGGATAATATAATATAATATATAATGTATATTTTATCTAGGTATGTATGTATGTATGTATGTATGTATGTATGTATGTATGTATGTATGTATGTATGTATGTATGTATGTATGTATGTATGTATGTATGTATGTATGTATGTATGTATAGATAGATAGATAGATAGCTAGCTAGCTAGATAAATAAATGAATGCCTTTATTTGTCACTGCACAGCTATACAACGAAATTAAGTGCAACTCCCGAGTAGTATAAACACGATCGAAATAAATAAATAAATAAAATATATACAAATAGTCAAAATACAAATAGACACACATTTGCAGCACAATCAACATATAGATAATGTGTGCATAAGTGTAAAAACAAGACTAATATCTATTTCACTAGATAAATAGTTTGTGTATTGCACCAACCTGAGTCAGTATATTTTATTTCACATGCCAAATGCACAGGTGTTATTGCACAGATAGATAGATAGATAGATAGATAGATAGATAGATAGATAGATAGATAGATAGATAGATAGATAGATAGATAGATAGATAGATAGATAGATAGACAGAATGTGGTTTAATTCATTGTCAATGTACAAATATCCCGTTCAGCAACTTGAGCCTTCAACCATTCAGCACCCCCCACCCCACCCCCCCACACACACACTTTATGGAAAATAGGTGACATAGAAAAACTAACCCTTTTATCCAATGTACAGTTCTGCTGCTTCTGCCCAAGCAGCCATGGCACATTTGTATTGTTTCCTCTCAGGTGGCAACAGAGATGAGTGTGCTCCTTCAGTCTTCAATCAAGACTTTGCAGACCCAGAGTGCAGACCTTTTCCTGAGGAACCTCAGGCCTACAACACAGAGGGAAGTGGCAAATGTCTCAGTGTGTGTGTATGTATGTCTGTGTGTGTGTGTGTGCATGTGTGCGTGTGCGTGTGTGCATACACACATGTTTGTGTGTGCAAGTGTGTGGGTGTGTGTTTGTGAGTGCATGCTTTATGAGTCACGAGAGAACGTCTACTGTAAGTGGGGTTTGAAGAATTGGCACAGTCATCTGAGCAGCGCTCCGCATCTCTCACAAACAAATGAAGGCCCAGAGCCACAAAGTGAGATTGATATCTCTCTCTGAACTTCACAGGGAATATTTTGAATACGGAGAGGGGTGCCACACTCCCTGGGGATCCGAGGGACGCCTCTTCTCTCCTCTCTTCCCCACCTCCTCACTGACAATAACAGGAAAAATGGCCCCGGTACATCTTCTTGTGTTCATCAATATTCACTCATTCATTGTGTGTCCTGGCAGCTGAAATCTGCTTTGTCGCAGAAGTGAGGATGTCTGGAATTGGGTTTGGAATTAAAATAGAAAAAATCCCCCAATTTTTCCGGATTGGATGCAGAGCCATACATTTCACTTAGCGACTGAAAACTTTTCAATTTGTGCGACGGGTCCTCAACAGAACCAAGCCGTTAAATAGGTCAAGGATGGATGTGCCCAGGCTACTGTGCTCTTGCTCGCTCGCTCGCTGGCTCTCTCTCTCTCTCTCTCTCTCTCTCTCTCTCTCTCTCTCTCTCTCTCTCCTCTCTCTTCTCTCTCTCTCTCTCTCTCTCTCTCTCTCTCTCTCTCTCTCTCTCTCTCTCTCTCTCTCTCTCTCTCTCTCTCTCTCTCTCTCTCTCTCTCTCTCTCTCCCGAGTCAAACAAAGAAAGTTGAGTGCACGTTTGCAGAACATCGTTTGTTTTCACGGAGAAGGAAATGATTGAAACTGGGAATATACGTATATGTATGTGTGTGTGTGTGTGTGTATTATATATATATATATATATATATATATATATATATATAATACACACACATACACACACACACATACACACATACATACATACATACATATATATATACACATACACACACACACACACACACGGTAAAACAAACAGTGTGTTGAAGTGTGCATGACACAGGCTCTTTTAAAACAACAGTAAACAGTTTGCAGGAGTAGCAGAGCAATTTCTATAACATTCCTCGGTAGGGAAGGTGACTAAAATGCAAAATCCAGACATCATCACTTAATGGTTTATATGTCACTGCTGCAAAGATAAGGCCCGCGTTCTCTTTAATTAGGGGGAACCCTGCGATAAGTGTTGCACTATTTATTTTTCAGCACTATTCATGATTGGCACACTTACAATTTAATAACAGAAAACCGTGACCCTGAAAGAGCCGGCCCATCATGCAACTCAATGACCTGGTCCTGCATGGGTCACAAACTGAGCAAAAAGTTTGCTGCCAAAGCAGTGGACCGACTGGACGTGTCTCTGTCAAATCTGGATAGATGTGATCATCTGCCGCGATCAATACGACATAACGACACATTTTTTAATCGCCCGCAATTGCGGCTGATTTGTCATTTTCAGGATGGGTGTCCGTCTTGCAACATATGACCAATGGGGTCAGTAGTCAAATTACATTTCAGTTTTTCATACTTCCGATGCTGTGCTTTTATTCGCTCACACTGCCACTGCTATGATGTTTTCCCTCCATCACTGATTAAGTCTGGCAAACTCATTTGAGCATCTAAATATACGAAATAAATCTACTTTTCATGGTGGTGATCTCTAGGGTAACTTGTTGGCGGTTTTCTAAATCGTATTTTGTTTCTGTCCGAATAAAAATTAATAACATTCATGATGCAAGATTGAACATCTTGCATCTTGCAAAAATGCATGTATAGGCACATGCGCATCAAAATAGACCCCTCTCCCTTTTAAACCCCCCCCCCTTGCAAAGCCACTATATAATGATCTCCCCCTGAAAGGTAAATCAATTATATAATGACGACAAAAGAACCGTTTTGTCATAAAATGGTAATTAGTTTGGGTCCTGACCTCCCTCTTGGCATCTCGACTCCCCCAGCTGAGGACTGGGGCATGTCTGCGGTCCGCACTTAACGACAGGCAGGCGTAACACACTGGCTGAGCATTGTGGGGCTTTTGTCTTCATTCAGGGGGAGATGAAGTTCTCGCAGCCACGTTTATCAATCATGGAGGGGCTCCAGCTGTTCCACAGACTCCGGCCCGGCTTTAACAGCCGGCCTTACAAATTGTCTGTGAATAGCAAGGAACAGGGACCACCCGCTCCACCGCAGACACACAGACAACGCACTCACGGGCACACGGATATGCACACATGCACACATACGCATATGTGCATGGACACACCATGCATACGAGCAGCATCAGCAGAAAAAGACACACACACACACACAAACAAACAGAGAGACAGATATCAATATACACAGAAACACAGACACACACATTTGCTTCTCAAAGTAACTAAACACATATGCACCCAAATACGTAGTGCCTCAATTTGAGAAGTGTTTCTCAGACGCCTTTCTGCGCGCATGCCTGACCTTGTATTCTGCTTCCTGCGGCGACGAGAAGGATAAACAGTATTTTTTGAACTCCTTTATCACCTCTACACGTGCACTTTGCAGGAATCGGATGCTTACTGAACGCGTGTCACATTCAATTACAACCTAATGGATGATAGACTGACATAAAACACTCAGGAATACTAAACCAGGAATACTAAAAACCCCGCTGAATAAATTTGCCTCGGATTTTTACTGTGAGCCCTCTGCGGTTTCTTGTTCAGCTGCCTGAGATACCCACAATAAGACATAACAAGGAGTGTGCAGGGTCCCAGCTACCGACACCCTTTCTGCTGACTCCTCAAATAATGACGTTAATGTATCATGACTGTGTGTTTTTGAACGTTTTAAGGTCTTTTTTTTCTTTCCTAAATGAAAAGTTACCTGTTTCTCAAATATACAGAAACAAATTAATTAGCCATCGTCCAAGTTCAGGTAGCGATTGCATTGTAACTCCGGCACGCCGCTGTGTCAAAGAAATCCGCCCCCCTCACTTTTTCATCATATTCTGCACATCAAGAAACTAGCTCGTGGATGAAGTGGAGGAGACAAAGACGGAGAAAGAGAAGGAGAAATGGAACGAAAGAAAGAATTATGGAGTGTGAGAGAGAGAGAGCAGGGGTGGGGGGGAGAGGAGGGGAGGGAGGGATACAAATTGATCGTTCGGTGGCTAGATCAGTCATAGTCATCTTGGGCGGGTAAATGAATGTCTTTGATGGCCGCTGCAGGTTCAGGCAGGGAGAGCGTCTGAAAACAAGAGAAATTGGTTTGGGCCCTAGGGAGGGGAATCAACGTGTGAGGGGCATGTAAGTGCTGCAATTTTGTTTTGAGGAGGGCAATGGGGGGTTGTCCAAAGTTTGAGGGGGTCTGGATTGTGACAGCTGCATTCTCCTCCTGAAATGGCCATAGTTTGTTTGTCTGTTTTGAACAACGACATAGGCGGCACGATGGCCCAGTGGTTAGCACTGGTGCCTCACAGCAAGAAGGTCCTGGGTTTGAACCCCAGGCCATCCCAGGTCCTTTCTGTGTAGTTTGCATGTTCTCCCTTGTGTCTGCATGGGTTTACTCTGAGTACTCTGGTTTCCTCCCACCATCAAAAAGACATGTATGTTGGGATTAATACTCCTGTCTGTCCCCTGAGCAAGGCAATGGAAAACAAATGTCATTGTAAGAACACAATGACAAAACGAAGAGGCTTCTTTTTCTTCTCCAAGTGCAGTCTCTGACTGACTCCAACTTCCGATGTCTTTCCTGGAAACAAGCAGATCTGTTGATGCAGTGTCAACTATTCATAACCATCATCATCATCATCATCATCATCATCTTCTTCTTCTTCTTCATTTTCATCTTCCTCTACAGCTTTTTCAGCTTCTTCTTCTCCTCCTCCTCCCTCTCCTCCTCATTCTCCCCCTTCTCCTCCCCCCCTTCTCCTCCTTCTTCATCTCCTTCTCCCCCTTCTTCTGCTCCTTCTCCTCTTTTTCTCCCCCTTCTCCTCCTCCTTATCTTCTTCTTCTTCTTCTTCTTCTTCTTCTTCTTCTTCTTCTTCTTCTTCTTCTTCTTCTTCTTCTTCTTCTTCTTCTTCTTCTTCTTCTTCTTCTTCTTCCGGCTTGTCCCCCCCTTTTTTTTAATTGAACAACTGCTTATACAAACAAATTGGCTTTGAGATCTTCACAGTACACAAAAGGGTACAGGTGCATAATAAAAAAGGAAAAACATCACAGATAAGAGTTTGAAATTATATTACATAAAAACAAACAAACAAACAAACAAACAAACAAAAAACAGAATAGAAAACAGAAAACAATAACTTAAAGGGATAGGGCTTGTTTTGTACATCATAATCTTCTATTATACTAGAAAGTATCATTGCATTCTTCTTTTTCATGAATTTCAGGGCCTTTATGTAAGAAAGAAACTCATTATGAAACACACAAAACTTAGGTTTCACTTTCATATACTTTGACTTGTGTGTATAAATTTTTCCAAGGATGGGAATGGTGTTAACCAGAAGTTCATCTTCTTTGTTGTCCACAACAAGTCCATAAATAATGTCTTTGTGAGAGAAGTCTCCAAGTTCAAAAACTTTGGGTACAACCAATCATATATATCAAGCCATAAAGCTTCAGAATACATACAGTGGAAAAATAAATGATCAGTCGTTTCGATATCATCACAGAATACACAATTATTAGTGTCAATTCCAAATTGCTGTCGTAACAAGTCACTAGATGGATACACTCCATTCAGAATTGTAAATTGATTTTCCTTTGCTTTTGGAATTATGGGGAATTCTAAATATTTAGTCCGTAACTTTTGAATAGCGCATTTCAAATAACGTTGTGAGATTGAGTTTCTGTAATATGTAATGGGTTAAGAGATGTAATCAAACATATTCCTGACGGTTTTGTTTGGGAGTTTGATTCCATTAAAATCACAGCCTCCGACTAAAAGATTTGGAAGACTAGGGGTGATAGGAGTGGAGTCACTTAGGATTCCTTTAATCAAACATAAGATAGAATTGGGGAATGCTTCAGTTATGGATATATATGTTTTAGGAATGTCAATCAAATCTTATTTATAGCAGAAATTCTCATATGACAAGATACTGCCACTGCTATCAACTAAGTGAATCACCAACCAAATACCTTTCTACATCCAGTTCTTGTATAGCGACTTGTTTTTAACTGTGATGTTTCTATTATTCCATATTGGAGTGTTGTGAGGGGTGAAATTATGATTGTCCAAAAGTTTCCAATACAGAAGGACCTGCTGGTGAAAAAGTGATAATTTAACTGAAAGTCTTTGAATAGTGAAATTGCATTTGAGTAAGAATTCTATGCCTCCCAATTTCTTGAAAATTTCTCCTGGAATATGGTACAAAAAGTTGTTGTTATTCAGAAACGATTTTAACCAATTGATTTTCAGGGTTCCGTTCATAAAATCAAAATCAGTGGCTTGCAGGCCTCCATCTTTAAATTCTTTGGTCATCTCTGCTCTCTTAACATAATGAATTTTCCTCTTCCAAATGTAATCAAAATTAACCTGACTGATTTTTTTTTTAATGGCTCTGTTAGGAATAGCAGTTGAGTATGCTGGGTAGATGCACCTTGATATACTTTCCATTTTAGTTAAAAAGAGTCGACCCAATAAGCCAGTGTCTCTCAGTAACCATGCGATAAGTCTAATTTGGCATTCATCAATTACTTTCCACAAATTCATATTTTCACTTTCAGATGGATCTTTTGAACAGTGGATTTTATATGAATGTTGTGACTTTGGTGAATTGGCATTAACTCACTCTTATTCAAATTTAGTTTTAGACCAGAGGCTTTAGAGAAAGTACCAATCAGTTGTCATATCATTGGGATTTCAGTTAGCTGCTTCATAAAGATGGTTGTATCATCCGCTAAATGGCTAATAATGACTTGTGTTCCAAGAGCATTTAACGGGGCAATGGAAAACATTTCTGTGGCTATTATAAAGAAAAATGGGGAAATGGGACAGCCCTGTTTAACCCCGCATTTGACTGTAAATCAGGGTGATGTGCCACCGGGTAAAGAGACTGAACTATTTGTATTTTCTAAAGAGATTCTATAATGTTTCGATACTTTTCCCAAAACCTAATAACTTTAAACAATGGAAAATAAAAGGGTGCTCAATTGAATCAAATGCTTTGTAAAAGTCAAGAAATAAAATAAAATCTTCTTTTATTAAATATCTGTAATCTAAAAGATCAAGGACTAAGTGAATATTGTTGTGAATGGCTCTGTCCTTCATGAAGCCAGATTGAGAATCACTTATAATTTTATTTAGGTTCTTTTTTTAATCTATTGGCATAAACATGGGTTAAAAGTTTTTAATCGTTATTTAGTAATGCGACTGGTCTAAGATTGTCTAATAGTTTGGAGTCCTCGCCAGGCTTTGGAATTAAAGTTATTACACCTTGTTTCATGGTTGAAGGAAATGTCATATTTTTAGTTGCTTCATGTAACATATAAATGAATGGATCCTTTAACAAATCCCAACAATGTCTATAAAAATTGGCAGTAAGACCATCATTGCCTGGAGATTTGTCTAAAGACAAACTCTTAACTGCTATATCCAATTCAGTAGAAGTAATATCAGCATCACAAAACTCTGCAAACTCATCATCTATGCGGGGAATAAGATCTTTGATATGGTTGAAGAAAGAGTCAGCATCATCAATAGAAAAGGTTGAGGAATATAATTTACTATAGAAGGAAACTGTTTCTTTGGCAATCGAGGCTGGATCTGTATTAACTTGGCCATTAATCATTTAGGTTTTGATTGAGTTTCTTTCCTGCCTTCTCTTTTCCAACCGACAGAAATATGATGTGCTTCTTTCTCCTTCTTCCATCCATTTTACCCTGGACCGTATGTAGGCTCCTTCCGCTTCTCTGAGATATATTTCATCGAGGTTAGTTTGCAGAGAGTTTGTAATTTCTGTTTATCTCCGTCAGTGGGTGATGTTTTATTGAAGCAGGTGTTAATTTTATATACACAAGGTGAAAGGTGTAAGGTGAAAATTGTATATACACAAGTCAAAGTATATGAAAGTGAAACCTAAGTTTTGTGTGTTGCATAATGACTTTCTTTAGTGATGTTCAGTTCTGTTAATTCGTTGATCTTACTGAGGGATTTTCCAAACTGCTTGTCCTCTATTTCTCACGGGTCGCCACAGCGTATTTTGTAGTTTCCGTTGGTACCATGTCAGGGCACAGCACCAATGGCAGCACCGTTATTAACCCGGGCCTCCCCCGATCCAGTATGGTCTTTTCAATCCGCATACTGATTTGGCAAAGTGTTATGTTGGATGCCCTTCCTGACACAACCACTGACCCTACGGACAGAGGCACAGGTAAAGCACTGGATGCCATCCCAGTATTCATGGACTTGCGCCCATGCCTGTCGCCATAGTATCAACTATTCACAATACAAAGCTGATATCAACTGTTTTAATGGCCCAACTCTCCTTTGACTTTGACACCTGCTTTAGTGCAGGCCTTAAGGAGGCCAGCCACTGGTACAAAGTCCCTATTTCAGTTTCTCTATGTGGAAACTGGTGTGGCTCCAACTCAATGTCCTTACACTTATTTTTTTTTAGTGAGTTTAATGTTTCAAAACTGCAACAGGCTGCACTTTGTAATCTTTGACTGGAGGTGGTGGGGAAAGGTGCAAGGCAGGCAAGTTAGATACTTAGGAAAAGATTTTCATGGCAAAAAACGAAACAGCACACAGTCTGAGAAACATCGGCCCTTTTTAGCTCCTCTGCATTTGGCTCCTCAGCAGCTATGCTCTGGTCTAACAGACAGATTACTTGGTTTTACTTGGTGTTATTAGCTGGTGTCACCGCATTCATGGGACCAGCGATGTAGCTTCTTTAATTGATTATTCTCGATGTTCAGAAATGAAACATGGATCAAAATCACATGCTAGTTAAGGAGGCTGTCATGCCTTTGAATGGTAATATCTCTCTAGATTATGACATTTCTCTTAGGAAGTCTTTTGAACAACGAAGCGACCGAGTCGACTGTGTTCTGGTAATGAGTCATATGACAACTCCCGGGGTTTTCTCCTAACTATCCAGGCAAATGTCAGCAGTCTACCCCCCATTCCCTTTGATGACCTATTAAATATTATGAGGACCCCCTCCTGTGTGCACTGTAGTCCCGCTCATATCAAGATGGTGTTTAATGCCCATGAGACAAACAACAGACAGATTAAAGCTATTATGCTCTGCTGTACTCCCACACTGCAGTCAGGGTGAGTCGTTTAATAGTTTTGTGACTTACAATCAGTTTATGTGGTAAGGCACACTGCTTGGTTATAATTGATCTACGGGTATTTATAGTACAGTAGTGTAATCTCTCAGTACGATACGATCCTAAGATTTTCATTGGGAGTGATGAAAATGGATGGGAGACAAAGCAAGAAAGGCAAGATTGAGATGGTTTGGACGTGTGGAGGAGAAATGCTGGGTATATTGGGAGAATGATGCTGAATATGGAGCTGCCAGAGAAGAGGAAAAGAGGAAGACCAAAGAGGAAGTTTATGGATGTGGTGAGGGAGGACATGCAAGTGGCTGGTGTGACAGAGAAAGATGCAGAGGACAGAAAGAGATGGAAACGGATGATCCGCTGTGGTGACCCCTAACAGGAGCAGCTGAAAGTAGTAGTAGCAGTAGTAGTAGTAGTAGTAGTAGCAGTGGTAGTAGTAGTAGCAGTAGCAGTGGTAGTAGTAGTAGTAGTAGTTGTAGTAGTAGTAGCAGTAGTAGTAGTGGTAGTAGTAGTGGTGGTGGTAGTAGTAGTAGTGGTAGTAGTAGTAGTACTAGTATTAATAGTGGTAGTACGAGCAGTAAAAGTGGTAGTAGTAGTAGTAGTAGTAGTAGTAGTGGTGGTGGTGATAGTGGTGGTAGTAGTAGTAGTAGTAATAGTACTAGTAATAGCGGTGGTAGTAGTAGTAGTGGTAGTAGTAGTACCGGTAATAGTAGTAGTGGTAGTAGTAGTAGTAGTAGTAGTAGTAGTGGTGGTGGTGGTGGTGGTGGTAGTAGTAGTAATGGTAGTGGTAGTAGTAGTAGTGGTAGTACTAGTATTAATAGTGGTAGTATGAGTAGTAGTAGTAGTAGTAGGAGTAGTAGTGGTGGTGATGGTAGTAGTAGTAGTCGTTGTGGTAGTAGTGTTGGTAGTAGTAGTAGTAGTAGTAGTAATGGTAGTAGTGTTGGTGGTGGTGGTAGTAGTAGAGGTAGAAGTTGCAGTAGTAGTAGTAGTAGTAGTAGTAGTACTAGTAGTAGTAGTGGTGGTGATAGTGGTGGTAGTAGTAGTAGTAGCAGTAATAGTACTAGTAATAGCGGTGGTAGTAGTAGTAGTGGTAGTACTAGTATTAATAGTGGTAGTATGAGTAGGAGTAGTAGTGGTGGTGATGGTAGTAGTAGTAGTAGTGTTGGTGGTGGTGGTAGTAGTAGAGGTAGAAGTTGCAGTAGTAGTAGTAGTAGTAGTAGTAGTGATAGTAGTAGTAGTAGTAGTACTAGTGTACTCTCTCAAAAACAAACAAAGCATCCTTATATTAGCAAACCTCATCTGCGACAACTACGTCTGGAGAGGGGTGTCCATCTCAAACAGTACTCACCTCTCTCTCTCTCTCTCTGATCCCTTGTTGTTATCAGTGTTTCTGAAGTCTGTTCAACTTAAACTACTGACTCTTTAAGGTAGACAGTGAATTAAGGAAAATGATGACTTTACACTCAACCGAGTGACAGATTTCATATTTTTGAACAACGATCATTTTCGGGCTTGTGAGTCAAGTATAAGGAGCTAACGGTGTGAGAATTAAGCAAACGAAACTTCTCATTTTCAGGGATAACAGGAGAGAAATTCTTTAAATTAATGACACTATTTATCCCTTTAAAATTTCCACGTTTCTCTTTTGACGGTGGCTCTCCCCAAGGAAAATATTCATAAAATGAAATTGAAGTCATAACGTAATAGGTTATTAACGGTTTTTTTTGAGTGTGTATCACCTCTCCTTCCGCGGTGCTGTAAATTTAAATGGAAATCTGTGGCGTTCAGAGTCACCGACAGGAGTTCTTTATGGTGGCACAAAGGGGGGGGGCCATGCATCTCTGTCAGTGGGGTATTTGCTATTCTAATTTTATGGCAGGCCAGATTATCAGGCAGGAATGCCAGTGTGTGCGGGCAGACTACTGACAACACCTCAGCCCTCGGCCATGTGTTTCCATTAGAGAAAGCTAGTGTCCAGGGGTTTGTTCCCTCTATTATTTTTCATTTCTGTCTTTTATCTTGATTTAAACGGTGACTTGCTGCATATTCCTCTCCTGTCATTTCTTGCCCACTCCCACTCCCACCCCAAACCCCCTCAACCCCCCCCCCCCAGTGCCAATGTCCCCGTTTCTCCATTTCTTTTCTGATCTCTCTCTCTCTCTCTCTCTCTCTCTCTCTCTCTCTCTCTCTCTCTCTCTCTCTCTCTCTCTCTCTCTCTCTCTCTCTCTCTCTCTCTCTCTCTCTCTCTCTCTCTCTCTCTCTCTCTCTCTCTCTCTCTCTCCCTCTCTCTCCTATTTCCCCACTATCCAGATCTCACCTCTTCTGTCCCCTCTCTCCGTCTGACTCTGAGCTATGGCGGGGCTGAGGTTCCCGACACAGGCCCAGGAGAACCGAGGGTGTTGTGCAGGGTCTCAGGAGGTGTGTGTGTGTGTGTGTGTGTGTGTGTGTGTGTGTGTGTGTGTGTGTGTGTGTGTGTGTGTGTGTGTGTGTGTGTGTGTGAGGGTGGTGTGGTGGTGGTGGGGCTCGTACAATGGGTGAAAGTGGGATACCTATCTTTAGCCTACCATGGTATGTTTAAGGAGATAGAAGAAAGAGGATGAAAGAGGCAGAGAAGCATGGAGGAGGAGATTGAGAGGGAGGAAGGGAGGGGGGGGGCTGAATGAAGAAGAGCCCCCCCCTCCCCCGCCCCCCTCCCGTTACAGCTAGCGAGGGGCAGGAAAGGGGAAGGGGGTGGGTGGGGAAGTTTTCCTCAAGGTCAGGGGGCAAATTTATTTATTTCCTTGGAAGTTACAATGAAATTTTACTGAGTACTTTGCTACAATGATGAGGGAGATCAGTCGCCATAAATTTGTCTTGCCATTTGGTCGCCGGTGATGAACCATTTATTATGCCGCCTTCAAGGACACAGCGTGGTATTTGTACGGTGGTGCTATTCTAATGTAATGATATCCATTTCATAGTGCCGTATAATGCAAATGAGAAAATTAAGGATAAAAACGCTTGGCTCAGTATGGGCCTACCTTCGTTCACAGCTCTCCAATGGGGATGTGTTCAGTAAATGTCACATGATATTTGTGATGCCCTTGTCCTGGTTTTACTGCCACAGTTAACATGTTGATGTTGTCTTGCCTTTGCAGAGGACCGAGGGCTCTCTGGGCGCCGGGCAGTGCAGGTGAGAGCCATGGCCGTCAGGGTGCCCGTATATTTTTTTTTCAGGGTCATATAACAAAGCATTGATATGCATCCCCCTCTTTGGAAAGCTTGCAGAGTCTTCGAACCTGCGGTCGGATCACAGAGGAAGAAGTAGAAGCCGCGTACTTGGACGAGACGACTGACATATAACAACAATTGCGGCTCGGGTTGTGTTTATGTGTCATCTGCATGCAGGCCAGCCCAGTCTCCCCAGTGAGCCGGGAGAGGCATTTATCACGAGTGGGACTCTTGACTGGGTGCTTTTCACTGTTTTGTTTTGCCTTTCAGCACAGAGCAGAGCATCTCCAGGGTCCCGCAGAGGGCATGATGAACTAATGCTCTTTATTGATTGGCCATTTAAAAGCCTCTTGTAGCCTTGGGAGTATGTTAATGCTATGAGGCCCTTCTCCCCTCCGCTTTGTAGTCCCCAGGGCCCTCGTGGTTATTCCTCAGCGGGTCGTCTCAGGGAGTTCATTAATGGTCAATTACTAATAGCTGATGAGGCTCATTGTGTTACAACACAGCCATAACCGGGCATCTGTCTCCCCTGCTTTGCAAACGCCACATTCGAGACAAGACAGGGGCCTCTCCAGCATCAGCACCACGTTCCAGCGACTACAAACCAGGAATTGGGGGGTGGGGTGGGGGGGTGGGGGGGAGAAGCATTAGTGATGAACGCTGCTTGTCAAAGACACCAACAGCCATTACTTAAATATCTCCTGTTCTCATGAGGGTTCAATACTTTATGTTGGTTCTTGTTCCCCTCATCTCAAACAATCTGTGTATAGATTTCTCATCCCAGAGGAAGACGGATTTTTTTTTTATAAGATTTTTTTTTCTTCCACTTTTTTCCTCAATTTCTATTTAGAGGTTGTGCATGGTGAAAACCTTAAAGTATAACATATTGGAGCGCTCACACAATCCTGACCTGTTTATGCGTGGAGAGTTGATAGGTTGTCAGGCCCCAAGTGAGAAAGACCCCGAACGAGGCGAGGCATACTTTGACTGCCGGGCTGATATTTTGCAGATAATAAAAGGAATAAATCAGACAATGGGACTGAGAATTTCATTTGTTATCCATGTTCCTTATGGGAAAAATGATACAGAAAACAGTAAAAACAGCAATTTTGCGCCAGTCCCTGCTGGGATTGTGCCAGAGCAGAAGGGCTGTTTTCATGTGTTAAGATAAAATGCGTCTTTACCAGCTTATTCTCTCTGGTATAAATCTAACAGGCAGCTTATACATTACCTGTTTTAATGCAATCTGGTCCTGACTAAACATGTTACTGCAATATTGCATTGTTATTTTCAAATCTGTCTTTCCCTCAGCCTCTGTCCATCAACATCTCTCTCTCTCTCTCTGTCCATCTCTCTTGCACTCTCTCTCTCCATGTGCATGTCTCTCTCTCTCCATGTGCATGTTTCTCTCTCTCTCTCTCCATGCATGTCTCTCTCTCTCCATGTGCACATCTCTCTCTCTCTCCATGCATGTCTCTCTCTGTGTGCATGTCTCTCTCTCTGTGCACGTTTCTCTCTCTCTCCCTCCCTCCCTCCCTCCCTCTCTCTCTCTCTCTCTGTGTGCATCTCGTTCTCTCTCTGTGTACATGTCTCTCTCTCTCTTCTCTCTCTCTCTCATTCTTTCATGTCCCCTCAGGAGGACAATATACAATGTGTGGGACTGTGGGGTCAGGGTAACTCGTGCTGACATTATAATGACCTTCACTTTTCTCTCCTTCCTGGTGAGAGATCCCTTGAGCTATCTCTCCGTCCGCTGAGAGGTGAGCATTATCTGAATGGAGTGGGCACACAGAGTGATAACTGCAGTGGGTCTCCCCAAATGGCGGACTATAAGCGCAGCAGGGCAGCAGGACTGTGCCCAGCTGGCATCAGTCCCAGACTCACTGCAAAACATACCGGGGAGAAACGTTGGAATGCAGCTTTTGAACGCACCCCAAAGCTGATAAGAGCTTTTAATCAGGAGCCACATTAAGAGTGTGGAGTAACCGGAGGGAGTCGTTTCAAGGGCCGTGCGTGGACGGCCATCACAAATCTGAGCTAGACTCAACCAGGCGTTCATTTTGGTGCCAAGTGAAAATACTAGTGAGCAGTCTGGCATTTGCACAACCAACTGGAGAAATTAACTTTCAGGTAAAGATTAAGCTGACTCTTTTTCTTATCTGAATTTTGTACATTTCTTGCAAAAATAAATAAATCAAAATATCCTTCTCACAGATTTTCACGTTGTTTTCGCATCCAAACGGTCCTTATACCTGATGGATGGAGAAGGAAACCACACACGTAACACTGATCCACGCAGTGTACGGTTTGCTCGGGGGTTTTAGTGCCAAGAAGAAGGGGAAAAAAAGATCTATTCGGTGGGCTTTTAATGCCAACTCAGCACTCCGTCCCTCAGTGCCCTGTCCCATCTGTCAGTGGGCCCTTTAGTGCGGGGGAACATGGGGGTGGCAGGGGCTGAAAGCAGGGCAATTGGGATCAGTCTGTGAACTCCTGCCATTATCAGTTTTACCCTGACAACACATCTACTTTTCACTTTCACCCCGGGAATGGGGGCTAGGAGAAAACAGGCCTTTGCAGTAATGGTGGCAAGAGCAAGAGATGACGGACATGAAAATGAGCTTTTCTCCCCCCCCCCCTCTTCCTGGACTAGATGGAAGAAAATGTGCTGTCATATCTTGTCAGGAGTTGGCTTGTGGCAGGGGACGGTCACGTTAAAGTAAATCCAGGCATCTTTTCCCTCCAGACTCTGGCGCTAACAGAACCCAAGAGGAACATGTGGCGATTATGGAAAGAGACCTTTTGTTTCCCTCATGTCACCCTTTTGCATCAGGGTACCAGGCGCCCTGTGAGCCTTACTCAACCCCAAACCGGTTATTCTCTCAGTTTGGATCTACATTTATCGTGGAGGAAACTCAACAGTAAATAAATACATGCGGTATAATTTGGGTTTACACTGGTCAGGGGTGGGGATAGGGGACGCGGGAGCGCTCTTTTGATCACCGATGACCGTCAGCCAACGCAGGCCGCTGCTGATGTGTGGGTCCTCCGAGCTCCGGTTGCCCCTCCACACCACACCCTGGGGTGTCACAAATATCAGCATTGTAATTTCACGCCTGTGATTATTATCATGAGCGCCATCTCCGAGTGGGAATCCTCCAACCATCCTCTTCAGTCCTCCCAGCTGAGCTACTGTTTAACAGCCTCTTCCCTGGACCCCGGCATCACGCACACACGCACACGCACACGCACACGCACACACAGATATGCACACTACACTTGAACACATGCACATAGGCAGAAACACACACAGTCATGGACAGACAGACGGACAGACAGACAAAAACACACACAAAGGCACTGACAGAGACACACACACAAATACACACAGATGCCCATATTCATTTATATGCAAAAATACACAATAATTTAACGTCTGCCCACCATGGCCCTATGTACTTCACTCACACATACATAGACTAAGACACACACACACGCACACACATGCACGCACACACGCACACACACACACACAGGCACATGCAAAAACGAGCCACATATACACGTACACATACATTTACACGCACAAACACACACAATATTTTAATGTTGGCCCTCCATGGGCCCGTTTTAGGCTTTCTCATTTCTTCTTCTCCCATTTTCAGTTAATTCACCACCATCTGCCCCAGCATCTGTTTGAGGAACCCAAAAAAAAAAAGTGTGTCTGCCACAGCGGCAGAACTCTCCACTTTCTCTCTCTCTCTCCTTTTTTTTTTAATTCTTGTGCTTGGCTCGTGACTGTGGTGTCTGCTTTTCTCACTTCCTCACTTTCTGCCCTTTTAAATGCCAGTGGCAGCATCCTCCTCAGTCTTTGTCTGGCATTCTGCTCCACCCTCTTTTCTAACTGGCCCTAATTTAACATAATCTCCCCAAACCCTCGATCCCTCCTCCTCCTCAGCAGCCCGACTAACTAGCACCCCTCCACACACTGGCATCGTTACAGTTTGGACAAACACACATGCACGCACGCACACACGCGCGCGCGCGCGCACACACACACACACACACACAGAATGCTGCCTCTCTGAATAGTGGCCCTAGCTCTCCTGTCCACTTTCCACAGTAACACTACAGAAGGGAAGAGCCACATCCATATCTCACCGCTTTGTAAAGGTCTCTTATAAGCAATATAGCAAACTGCCATTGAAGTGTGTGTGTGTGTGTGTGTGTGTGTGTGTATGCGCGCGCACCTATGTGTGTTTGTTTGTGTATGTGTGTGTGTGTGTGTGTGTGTGTGTGCGTGCGCGCGCACCTATGTGTGTGTGTGTGTGTGTGTGTGTGTGTGTGTGCACACACCTATGTGCGTTTGTTTGTGTGAGTGGTGTGTGTGTGTGTGTGTGTGTGTGTGTGTGTGTGTGTGTGTGTGTGTTTTCCAAACTAGAGCCAAGGTATGAAAAAAAAAGACACCTGCAATCACTGCTGGCGTGAAACTAATCCCCTTTATGGATTGTAAATTGTCCGCTTCCGCCATGCATTCAGTGATAATTCCAAGATAACGGGAGAAAAGTCGGAATTACTTCATGAAGTTGGGTAATGGGTAGATCCTACCTGCCCCCCTACTATCCCTCTAATACACAGTGGTAATTCATCCATCCCTTCTCTGTATCTAACTCTCTGCGAGGCCCGATGCCTGTTGGTCTTTTCTATTCACCCCCTGCCTGCCCTCCTCTTTTCCCTTTGAGGTTTAACTGAGAATGGGGCTTCCCACTGCACAGCTGGCCCAAGCCATGGGATGCATCCCCACCACAGAGGATTACAAGCATTCTTCTGCCGGGCAAAAGTTGTCCTGGAGACCTGCAAAGAGGGCAGGTTTCTGAAAATCGAGCATGTCAGTTGTGATTGTTTGATAGTTACAGATATTGACGATGACCTGTTTTCCTTTGTCATCAAAACCATCATTAAACATACTCAATCAATCAATCAATCAATCAATCAGCCAATCAACCAACCAATCAACCAATCAATCAATCGATCAATGATTTGATCAATCGATTGATTAAATCATTTAATCAGTCAGTCAAACCTCTTTATGGAGGGCATTTTGTTCATAAAAATGTAACCCAATGTATTTTTAATGAGAACAAGAAAAGGATATACAGCGTAAAAAGTGATTCAGAGAATAACAACATACAAAAAATGTGACTATTCAATATGTAAATGTCTAGATAATCATCTATCTATCTATCTATCTATCTATCTATCTATCTATCTATCTATCTATCTATCTATCTATCTATCTATCTATCTATCTATCTATCTATCTATCTATCTATCTATCTATCTATCTATCTATCTATCTATCTATCTATCTATCTATCTATCTATCTATCTATCTATCTATCTATCTATCTATCTATCTATCTATCTATCCTATAGATTACTCATAGAATAAAACAGTTCATGTGTGGAGAGTGAATATGAACCCCCGTTAGGGTAATGGCCTGGTGCAGGTGCATACAACATGCATGCATACATGCACAAGTGCAGGACTGCTGATGGACGGTGCATGGGCAGGATAAGAACGCAGGCTGCAGTAACAGAGGAGTTAACATCTATGTGTTTACGTGTGGAGGATGCTGGTGGTTAATGGCACAGTTGGGTTTGTGGGACAATGCCTATGTACAACAATACAAAGAATGGAAAATATGAACAGTGATGATTAGTAAAACAATCCAAAAAAACATCACGAATAAACAGTCAATGATGAGTCGACATCGCGTGGTTCCCTTTGCTGTGTATTTATCCT
>NC_079223.1:35375633-35438133 GCF_029633865.1 Lampris incognitus
AGGGACATGTGCCTGATCGGAAACAAAAGGATCTGACATACTGCCCAGAACCACCCCAGCTCCACAAAAAAGTTCGAACCAGTTGAGTCTGTTTTAACGGAGGACGACAAATCTTAAAAAAAACGTAAAACTTAAAAAAAACAAAAAAACAAAACACATGCACGGTCTCCTAACATACTACCAGCTGCAGCCAAAAACAGAACCATGTTTCATATTTGCCACCATTTGGTCGAACAGTGATTCCTTTTGTTCTATTTTCTGTTTTTTCGTGGTTGAGGAGACAGTCTGGTTCTCCGGTACCCACCACACAAGCATTCGTAATACTTAAGAAGGCACTCGACGTCCGGGTAGCTTAGCCGTCTACTCCGTTGCCTACTGTAACAGTCGAAATTGGGAAATGTTCCTTTAAAACAAGAGACGCAACGTCATCAGACAGCGCCTTGTATTCTTTGAGTTGGGTGGCGCGCGTGCTGTGACCGGTATTGTTATTTAGCTCCTGTGTTAATTAGCTGCTGTGTTAGTTAGCTCCTGTGTTTCGTTTTGCCTCTCAGCTCAGTATGGTTTCGGTTACGTGTGGCCTCTGTTGTCCGTGTGTGTTGCGATAGTAGCCGTACAGCCGGGCTTGGTAAGGTTGATGTGATTAATAGCCATAAACGACGAGCACTATGAAAATCCCAGTATCCGCGTGGTAGTGTGTTTTTGACTCATCTTCCTGTAAAACCAAGAAACACGGACCAAGCTGATACACTACCAACACGGGGATCGCCGGTTCGATTCCCCGCGTTACCTCCGGCTTGGCCGGGCGTCCCTACAGATACTCCCCGTGACTGCGGGTAGGAAGCCGGATGTGGGTATGTGTCCTGATCGCTGCCCTAGCGCCTCCTCTGGTCGGTCGGGGCACCTGTTCCGGGAGGAGGGGGAACTGGGGGAATAGCGGGATCCTCCCACGCGCTACGTCCCCCTGGTGAAACTACTCCCTGACTGGTGAAAAGAAGCGGCTGGTGACTCCACGTGTATTGAAGGAGGCATGCGGTAGTGTGCAACCCTCCCCGGATCGGCAGAGGGGGTGGAGCAACGACCGGGACGGCTTAGAGAGCAGGGTGATTGGCCAGGTACAATTGGGAAGAAAAAAGGGGAATAATAATAACTGTAGTATTTGTATAGCACTTTTCTAAAACAATGTTACAGAGTGCTTTACAAAGAAATAAAACCAGACAATGCAAACATAAGAGTAAGACCAAATAAGTAAGAGTAAAAATCGAAATAAATAAAAACAAATATCAAACATTTGTAAAAGCTTTCATAAAAAGGAAAGTTTTAAGACGAGATTTCAAAGGAGCTAGACACTTGGTTTGTCTTAGTTCAACAGGAAGAGTTCCATAGTGTGGGGGCTCCAACAGCCAAAGCCTGATCGCCCTTTGTAACAAACCTCATCAAAAAAAAGAAAAAGGCACTCGAGGTAAATTTCTCTGATGTGCAAAACGTGAAACCGTTCGTTACCTCACAACCTGGCTCTTGAATTACACTCGGGTTATGGAGTATTCTCTATGTCAGAAAACATACCGGGGGAAGGAAAAAAAGGCAAAATATTGGCCTTTAAAACCACGCATCAAGGAGAAACACAAATAAACAGTCATAATGTGATGGTTATGATGCTGCTACCAAAGTTGACGTTCCACCTTCCTTTCCTGTTGGTATGACGGGGACATTAATCTGACGCATCGCTGGAGCTCCATCTAATGTGAAAATGGAGAGGCTTTTTCTGCTTCTGCGACGAAGAGGTTCCCTTCTATCACGCTAACGATAATAAATGGCGACTAATGGGATGACCAAACATAACAAATGGAAATTTTTTAAAGGTACGAGGGCCACATTAAATCTACAATGACAGCCTCAAGTAAGGGCTGTACCTGTGCAAAAAAAGAAAAGAAAAAAAAACCCAAGGGAAATTGATCACTGTTATGAATACTGTTCAGGATATCGTCGCTCTTAATAAGGCATGTCCGTCATAAACAGCGGTTCTGATGTCATGAGGTTACTGCTGCACTTTTGAAACTGGTTATCGTATGTGTGGACTATACAGTAATTCATCTGTCTAGTGATGGCGCACACCACAAACGACCTCAGCGTGCACTAGAAGGGAGGATGATGCTCGGGTCCCTCCGTCACTGGTTCATTGGCTAAAGACGTTACACTCAAGAGCACCAACCACAGCGTCAGTCTCCAAGTACATGAGAAACGACCTGAAGGACACCTGTGGGGAGAAGAAGGCGAAAATATGAAGGTTGGCGTAGTTATTGATGAGTTGAACGATGTCTTATAGAGTGCTGTAATTGTTTGCATTTGCTACCGTGTTTCTTCTTAATAGTTCTTTTGACTTTGCAGGAGCTGCGATCCTTGACTGGCTGTTTCCCTCCCTGTAAATGGTCGTAGTTGCATCTTCTCTTAAAGATGCAATCCGCAACTTTTCTCGCTATTTTATCAGTTTGAAACGTGTTGATGGTGAGGTGATTCTGACAGACTGTCAATGTTATAGTGTCTTGATGCATGCTTAATAATCCAGGTAAGGAAATCACAGAAAGTTGAATCAGTTCATCTGGACATGTTTATTGACAGATACGTTTCATCACTCATCTAAGTGACATCTTCAGTCTCAACTGACTGCAGGTATTGCCACCCGTTACAAACAATACAGTGGCATAATGACCGAAAACAATGATCAGTTTCATATGCAAATTACCCTGACCATCAGCTAGAGTTACAGTGGCCATGTGTGCTATTCACAGAGGATTGGGGGATAGTTGCAATCACAGTTCTGATTATAGTTTGATGTAGGCGGCAGAGAGAAGTAGACCTGTTGCAAACTGATTTACTCGGACTATAAATGAGGTGCCATCAGCTTTCCAGTAAATAGTCCACACCTTTGCAAAGATAGGATGCTCAGACCAAAGCTAACGCAGGCAGTCTGATGCATTAAAAACTGCATCAAAATATATTGTAACACTGATCTACTGTGATGTTGATTGTTTGTCCAGCAGAAGCATCACCCCATCATCACCTGCTGGAGTTGTTTCTTACATGTAGGTGTTTTCCCCTGGGCCAGTGTTCGTCCTACCTGGTTAAATGATTTCAACAGTGGTATCCAGGTGGGTAAAATAATAATTTATTAAGAGATTTCAGCTTTAAGTCTGTCCTCCAACTTCAGCGATGTACTCACACACATCTGATTTCTAAACAACTGGGATAGGCTCCAGCATCCCCGTGACCCTGAGAGCAGGATAAGCGGTTTGGATAATGGATGGATGGATGACTGTTTCATTAAATCCAGTCTCCATTTTATAAAAGCTAAACTGTAATTCTGCTGGTATTGTAAAGTCAGTCAGTAATTTTGGTACCGTCAATATTACTGGACACCTTTTATAGCATATGATCAGCAACCGTTTCATTTTAGATAACGTGGATTTAGGGGTTCCTAAAATAACGACGATGCAGCGATGTTTTTCTTTTTAAACCTAGGGGTGCAGGACAGCTTTTTTTGTAAACAGGTAAAAAGTTGAGATTTGTCTCGCTGAATTTTTGCTTCTGTATAGATTTGGCACTGCATTTGTCTTCATGATTGTGACCCTTAAGGGTGTTTTTTTGGGGGGGGGTTATTTTGTTTAGTATTTTCTTTTCTTTTTTTCACAATAATCAATATCAAAGTCGCCAATGGCAGCGATGTCCAAGAAAGGGGGGGGGTAATTGCAGGGAGGCATTCTTTCTCTGCGTTGGCCTTGTCAATGTAACACTGCTTTTAGAGTTTGGCCCTGAGCATCTAAACACACTCTCAATCACTCCTGAAATCCTAGCAGGCCACACTTGGCTGCTGTTGTAACTTAGATACAGTCTCAATTTGTATGTTGTCTCTTGGTAGACGTGAAGAAAATGGATTAATCTCCCGTCCCGCTCAAACAGTTAGAGCACATTTGTTTTGAGCCAGGATTTTTATATATATATATAAAAAAGTCACTGCTCACAAATACAAAGGTATAATCACAGCTTTGGGGCTATCCAGGTGTGCTTTGGGCCATGCTTTGTGTGTGTGTATGTGTGTGTGTGTGTGTGTGTGTGTGTGTGTGTGTGTGTGTGTGTGTGTGTGTGTGTGTGTGTGTGTGTGTGTGTGTGTGTGTGTGTGTGTGTGTATAACACGGAAATGCCATGTTTATTTTGACCTCTCTTTACAAAGCATTTTGGGTAGCAGACTGGAAGTATTCTTAATTCTTTGCGGATGCTGTGTTTATGATACAATAAAGCAGGCGATAAGGACAGACAAATAAGATGAGAGAGATATGCAGACCTTATCAGTCACTAAATCAGTCACTAAATCATCCTGTAATCAGCACAGCATGAAAACTCATTCTTGCATGGCCTGTGCTTGCTCCATCTCAAGAGAGCCCCCCCTCCCCATTTTAAAATAGTCTATCTGCTGCTGACCCCATCTGTAGCCCTGCAATAGCCCAACCTATAAAACTCCAGAGCAGCATGCTAGAAGTTAATGATTCTCTTTGTTTTGATAGGACGGGGAGGGTAGGGGGGTAAGTGGGACGGGATGACTCCAGGAGGGGACAACATACAAACAACAGATTGGGCCCGACTCCTCGCCATTGTAGTGTTCATGTGAAGAATTTGCAAAATAACCTGAACCCGATTGTGAACGTCGAAAATGTAGAGCTTGCAATGGATACCAAAATGTAGGACCTCGTTCACGCACGGGCTTGTATCTCCGTTATTCAGGGAGTGGCCCTTCCGACACATTGGGCGGGATAGGTTGGGGGGATGGGGGGGTGAGAAGCATGCAGCCCCTGTTTGGCCCCTTGGTGACCAGAGAGGAGGTGATAAATGACTAGAACACTCATCCCTGTCAGCACTGGGAGGGGGAAAATCAGCCCCCCTACAGTGAGCTACATCATCCTAACAACATTATTCTTTTCATGCGGCTTGTCGATAGAAGCCCTGTGTGATTGGCATGGGGATCCGCTCAGGTTAATTGGAAGCCTGAACTGTGTAACGGCACGGGAAGCCGAGCAGACATTGTCCCCCTTGCAATAACACAGGAGGGCTGTGTGTCTGTGTATCGATTACATCTTGGGTTCATGGCGTTTGTATGGGAATGAAATATCAGAGGACAGGTTATGGATGTTGCCATCAATGGGAATGAAAGAACGGAGATGGGCCACTTGTACCACAGTAAAAGGCCTGAATAAAAAGGCTGCGCTTTATGAGACGGCGTTACAGCATCTGCCTCACTATTCCCCAAACTCTCACCGCAAGTGTTAATTATATTGTTCTAGTTAAAGTGCACCAGTATCTTATCAAATATGTGTGCAATTATATATTATGCATCAATTATGTTTATCCTTTGCCCTTCGCTCTGTGGTCACATCAATGGGCTAGCTCTTCCTCTTTGTGACCCCCCGTTCTTCACTTTCCTTTTGATCAAGAGCCCATGGCTAACATCAGATTGAGGACACCCGATACCCCGTATAGGGGGTAACCCAACACAGCTCTCTTTAGAAGCATGGATAGCGGTTCTATGGACCAGGCCACCCTGGTCCATGACAACAATAAGAAGAGGGAGTGACTGACAGTGGTGATATGCAAGAAAGGGAGGTAGGGCCCTTTTAATACAGCTAGCTTCTGATATGCTGTACCGAGATGTTAAAGAGGTGTTTAACACAGCGAGGATGTGATTTCAGAAGAGAAAAACGAGACAGAGAGAGAGAGTGTCGTCTTTCCTCCACCCCTGTGGCATCACATGTGGGCATGTCTTTAACATGAAATGAATGACCCAGCTTATAAAGTGTTCATTTCTCATTAGAATCATATTCTAATTATCAGCTTTATCACTCCGGGTGGCACCTTGATTCATTGTTTAGCCACCAAGGTTTTCGAAGGTTTGATGGCATAACACAGAGATTTGCTTATTAATTTAGAAATTAATTGCAAACACAAAGTGACATTTTACAAGAAATGTTTAGCATAGCATGAATTATCGCTGCTGTAAATTGGATGCAAGCGATAGAGTGCACAGCCTTGACTGCAACTTTTTGTGATTAATAAAAGAAGCTTTCACTTCAGTTTTAAAGCCAGTCATGATGAACGACACAAAAAAATGAAACAAACCCCACCTCCGACTGAAGGACAGGTTATCTTAAGTGTGGATGTGCATTTTAAACAACGTATCAAATTCGGCGGGATCAGGACTGTGATTTATTTTATTTGTTGTCCCATCAGACATTTTAATGCATAACAACCAATCAAGGACATAAGCTAAGACAGGAGGGTCCAGAATGTGTTCAGTAGGTTGTAATATTTGTGTTTTATTATGCTGGACAGCTGTGTGATTGAACGTGCCCGTCAATGGGATGTTGTAAGTCGTATATATCAATATGTTTTCCTTTGCCGATGGTCACGTTATGATTTTGACTTTTTTGTCACACGTGAAAGGAGCAAATTAGAGACTACACAGGCAGGCAATGGCTTGGATACCCTCACTCTGTTCTTCTGAACATAAACAGGAGGTCCATCTCCATCTCCTGTGGAGCTAAAGATCTGGAGTCTACATGAGTGACTGAAACGCAGCATCCTCCATACTGCCTCTTGCAGCCCTCTCAGAGCCCCACAGGGCCCGCCACGTGCCTCTCAGCACCTAGGTCCAGATTGTGGCGCTGGGCCGATACCGGACTGGAGGTGGGCGATAGAGCCCCAATCCATCTCCCGCAGGAGCCCAGTGACGGGAGCATCGGTTGCCCACTCCTCGGCTCTGAGCACACTCAGGAAGATGGATTGGTTGGCCGAATCACCGAAGGAGGCAAAGCATGCCGTTAAGAGCCTGTGCATCACTTGGCTGCTCATATGCAAAGTTTGATGAAAGAGGTTTTTCTGGGAGCGATGAATTAGGGCCCTGCTGTGAAATTAGATTTCTGGTGAAAACCTTGTATGGGGTAGAAGTAGCATTGTTCCCTCATTCCTCCCTTACCCTAATAATAATTCTGGATAACCGAGAAATGACCGTTATATTTCTAACAATGTATGATGAAGTTGGACATCAGTTCAGATGTCAAACATGAACAAAAGTGCTTCATTCTGCGTTAATGGCTGTTTTACATGGAAACTTTCATCAGAATTAAGCTTGTTTGGCATATGAAATAAATGATTCTCCATTAGTGAGACACAGATTTAACAGATGCATTTGTTCAAGACAACGAAACATGACAGGACATTTAGGGACCATTTTGATGTCCAAAGTAAGATGTTGATAAGTTTAATTGGCTAAACTACAGGGATAAATATGTCCTCAGTAGCAACATCTACCACTGATAGGCAACAGACTGGGCTAGGAAATAGGGGAACACAGAAGGAGTGTACAACAAACACACAAAAGGCATATGACATATTGTCCATTGGTAAAATGCATCTTGTGGAAAAATTGTCATCCTCGAGAACAGTCCAAATTGGCCGTTACTTTAACCTGATACGCTGAGGATCTTGCCTCCTCCCCGCCATGACCCAAACCTAAAACGACAGCATGAACATTGACAAATTTGACAAAGCGAATTTGCTCAAAAAACACAGCCTCTATTTGGTCAGCCAAGCGGCAAATATGTCGGATGATATGGTTTATTAGGCAATCCATTTCTCCACAATAGTGGGACCATCTGCAAAGGTTAGCGTGCATAAGGTTCGTATGGCAAATTCTATCTAATCTGCCTTCGAAGGGCCGCCGCGAAAACTCAGCGGCACATTTTTCATGTATGTGCGATTTGGAATGCAAATAGAATAGCTGATGAAAGAGGTGACCTTCTAAGTGCAGAGCAGTGGGGGCTTTGTGGAATATGCAGAGGCAGAATAGAAGAGAAAAGAATGAGTTACTGCCACTGCCACCTCAGCTGCATTGTAATATACGACTGTGACTCAGATACAAGTGAACCCGGCCTCAAGATCATCTAGGTTAATCTCCGAGGATGGCACAACGTGCACTCAATAAAACAATAAAATAAGAATAAAGGAAAAAAAGAATTCACAGAATTTAATGAATTATTAAATTTAGCTTATAAAATATGGCCACAACTTCAAAAAATACTGTATCTACTCTTTTTTTTTCTTTTTTCTTTTTATGCCACCATCACATATCTAATCATAGCATGTAATAGTATGCACAGCACATAGGAAATTCAGGCAGTTGATGGATGTCCAAACACCCTGAAAATTAAACTTGACCGAAAGTTGGAAGAAGATATTTTAAGACATAGGTGAGACTAATATGTCAATAGCATAGTGTATGGCCTCTTTTGTCATATGTAGTGCAGAGCTTGAACACATAGACAAATGGGTGAGGTGTACCATGGTCATTCAGCCGTGCATGTCTCATCTGTAGCTAGCTTTGGCAGAGTAGTCATCTTCATTCCCTTTGTCCTTACTGCAGAAGGTAATCTATCAGCCTGGAGACGTGCTGGAGAGTCCGGTTGGCCTACTCACTCTCCCATTTGAATTGAGAAACCGGTCTCCACTTTACCCGTGGTCCCAGTTAGACCAAGCTGCAATTGAGAGTGAGTGAGCTGTCCTTGATTCGTATTACTGTCGCAGTATGATTGAGCTCCTTTGGTATCGCCAGAGAATGGAAAGAAAATTGAGCACTTGACTTTGCAGGGTTGAAATCTCACCACTGCATGTATGCATTTTCAGAGGTTTTTTTTTTTTTTTTTCTTGGGACACGCATGAGGAAAGTTCTTTATGTCGTGTTCAATGAGACAGGAGGTGTTTGGGGCTCAGCGTGAAGCTGTTTGTTATTTGCCGCAAGTAAGGAACAGATCACAACTATTGAAATTAAATTTGAATATCGGTGGTATCAAATACAAAAATAGTGAAACACTGCTGTTCTTGAACAGAACGATGCAGGATCATTGTCTTAAGTTTGCTATTTGAGGTAAGCCTAGCATTGACTGCACATTTTCAATACAGTAGGTAACATTTTATATTATTTACACAATATCCTGATTGGATGCCACCACACTGTAAAATAGACGCTTTTGACGTGCTAAAGTTAGCTAATCTAACTCAGAAAACCAAGCTGCCACAATATTGATATGTTTGAGCATATTAAAAGCGATAGAGCACATCTTACTTGAATCTCTGTCGATGGTGTTTCTGTGAAATCCTACCTCCAATACAACTGCATAGGCAACAAGCACCAAGTGATAGAACACAAGGGAGAGACTAAGACAGACTAGTGGAACGGATGCAGAAAAAAAACACATTTTGCCACTTTTCTTATCAGTGAGGAAGGATCATAATTTTTTGATTAAAAAAAAAAAGCCATGTCTTACAATAGCAAATATTTTTAGACGTACTCACTCAAACATTTTTGGAAGGATTGCAATTGACTCCCCACTGAATCTATGCAAATGGCATGGCTAAACAAGAGAATAAATCTAATTCTGTGAGTGATCAAGACGCCATGGTCAGGGAGTGTTTTGCATCTAAAAATAACGAAATCTGAACTGTAATTGCAGTATCTGAATTGAAAACATTACAATAACTAACTTAAGCACAAAGTTTTGCACTTAATCAGAATCAGAATTAGAATCAGAATCAGAATACTTTATTCATCCCTGAGGGGAAATTGGGTACTAAGCACAACATTTTTTTGTTGCATGTATGTCCTAATCATGGTCTACTACAACTACTTCAATTTCCTCTTCACTGCACATAATTTGACAAATAATTAACAGTTGCATTATGCCAGTTTCTCTCTGTTACCTAAAAGGGTGAAGAAAGTTGACTATTGCAGTGTGGCAGGCAACCGTATGCAGTGCAAGGCAAAGGAGCGGGTTTCTGTTGATGATTAAATCAATAGAGATTTGACACAGACTTGTGGGAACATGCCTGTCTTATTTCAGCCAGTTCCTCCCCTCATGGCTGGCCAGGGGGGGATTCATCACCTGACTGGTCTCTGTCACCTACTGGAGATGGGCCTTTAGCACTGGTTTGATGGAGGGAGCCGATTATGATGCATGTCGATAGTTCCGGCAAATATTGACATGAAAACACTGAGAGAACAACCCTATGGCTCATAGCCCTTTCTTTCCATACTGACTGCACCAACCCCCAACTCTGTACCACATGCAAACCACTATATACATGCATGCACACTGGCTTACAAACGTATACTGTACACCAGCATGTAAAACTCCACACACACACACACACACACACACACACACACACACACACACACACACACACACACACACACACACACACACACACACACACACACACGAGTGCTTGGACACCAATCATCCCCATCAATACTATCTCATCAGCCTCCAATAGTAAACCAGTTCCATTTACCATTAGTGCTCTGGGGGGCTGATGGGTTATTCATGTTTATTTACTTAAGGTTGGAGGAAGAGGTCATTTCCCTTGCCGTACTGTGTTAATAACACCCCCCCCCAACCAGATTGCTTCCTCCTGTCCCCCTACATCTACACAGATTCACTTGCATACTCCCTCTAAACGTGCTCGTACGAGCCCAGAGGGTTAATGATGAAATACAAACAATCTCTGCTGCGAGAACAAAGCCCGGGGGGGGGGGGGGGGGCATGAGGACTCTGAGGACAGTGGGAGAAAGACCAAGGGAGTGAAAATGAAAAGAAAAAGGAGAGTATGGAGGAGAAGGGAGGAGGAGGAGGATGGGGGTGGGGTGGGGTGGGGCTAATGACAGGTGTGTCTGTGAATTCTTCATCCTGCATGGGCTGGTAGGAAAACCGCTTGGCAGGGCACTCAACCGTAGCTTTACAACTAATCCTGTTTGTAAGTTATTATTTATCTTCAGCAAAGTTTGTCAAACTCGGGCTTTGAGTTCTCCCCAAGTTCCCTCTCGTGGCCCGCTCCCGCACATGCTCCCCACATAATTTATGACTGCCTCTGGTCCTGATGACAGATTATTAAAAGTAGAATTAGTTTTTTGCTAGGGATTTTTCCTGTGGGAATTGGGAAGGCAGGGCTCTCAGAGGAAGGTCTCTGACGAGGTCTCCATTACTAATAGAGGCAGATTTTTTTTTCTTTCCCTCTGTGATGGCGAAGTGAGAAGACTAATGATTTGAATTTACTGTGGCAGCCGTCACGTGGTCTGGAAGCCAGCATCGGAGGAGAAGAGAGGTTAAGTTCTTCCCTGTGGAGAGGTTTATTGGATTGTTTAGCACCAGAAGGATAATGTTTTTGCCATAGACTGCTGCTGCTGCTTCTATGCTAGAGGGAGGCCACTAGCAAATCCTCTCGTATGTGTGTGTGTGTGTGTGTGTGAGAGAGAGAGAGAGAGAGAGCGAGAGAGGGAGAGAGATAAGAGAGAAAATGAGAGAAAATGAGAGAAGGAAAAAGGGGAGGGTCAGAGATGTGGGAGGTATGGAATGTTAGTAGGGGCAACAGGGAGAGGCTAATAATTATTCCAGAAAATATCTGCAGTAGTTAATATGTGTGGACAGAACTGCAGGCAGTGAGCTCACCTACCCCCAACAGACACACAAACTGACACAAACACCACTCCTCTCTCTCTCTCTCTCTCTCTCTCTCTCTCTCTCTCTCTCTCTCTCTCTCTCTCTCTCTCTCTCTCTCTCTCTCTCTCTCTCTCTCTCTCTCTCTCTCTAGTCATCTCCAACAATCCCATTCTCTCCTCCACCAACAATCCTCCATTTACTGCACCAACTCCACACTTTTCCCTCCCTCTTTGCTGGCACACAAAGAGGATGTAAGCTTTTCCCTTTCTCCCCTGTTCACCTGATGGCCGTTTGGAGCCTGTTCCCCCAGCGTGTGTCTGCAGCCTGGGAAGCAGAGGGGAGTCTCAGCACAGCTGAGAGGCTCGGCTTAATCTTATGCATCATTAAGCACTCAGCGGCACGCCGCAGCTCCTCATATACATCATCCACGCTTAATAAACATAATGATGACATAAGATGTAATTCCAGATGAATTTTCGTTTTATAGGGAAATGGAGAATTCCTGTAGAAAAAGGAGTGAGATGGAGGAAGAAAAAAAAAGAAAAGAGGAACCAAAAAGGGAGAGAAAAAGTAAATTATCTGGGAAGTACAGAACAAATGATGTTTTTTCTCTACAAGATGGATAGCGAGGGTCCAGGGGCACTTGGAAGTGGGAAAGGAGTGTTGGATGGAAGGAGGCTGGGGTTGGGAGGGTGGGAAAGGTGAAGGGGCAGGGGATTGCAGTGGAGGTGGCCTGAGAATGGAGGGGTGGCATTGGGGGGGCGTAAGGAGGGGCTGGTAGGGGTGGGGTTGGGATAGAAAAATGTTGGTCATTTCGAGTGTTTTAATCGCAGGCCTTGATGGACAGGCTGAGAGGACCTGAGGTGCGGCCATCCATCATAGGCAGGGTAGAATGGTGGAGCGAGGGCTCGGGTTTCAGTGGGGGCTTTCAGACTGTTGGGGAGAAATGGGATTCTGATGAAAGTGTGAGGGAAGGGTGGCTGTACACACAGTCGAGGCTAATGCAGGCCCTATGAGGGTAAAATGACTGAGATTAGTACTGCTGTTCTCAGATATGGTTATTTTCATGGTTTTACCTACATTTCAGGTTACGTGACCTTTACGAGCGAGTTGAACAAAACCCATCAGAAAGCAATTAAATAATGGCAAAAACACACATGTTCATCCAAAAATAACATCTCCAATGATGGCAACTGGGAGAAGGATGCAAATATAGAAATGGTGTCTGTGTGTGTTTGTGTAGGTGCATGTGTGTGTGTTTGTGTGTGTTTATGTGTACTTTTAATTTCTATATTTGTGAGGAACCATGAGTTCTCACACATATAACAAAATTGGGGGGGGGGGGGATTTTGCCAGTCCCCACTTCCTCATGGGGCTATGTCAAGGTTAAGGTTAGGGTCTAATGAATGAGTGGTCAATGCAGAGGCTCCACAAATATAGGAAGACAAAGGTGTGTGTGTGTGTGTGTGTGTGTGTGTGTGTGCATGCTTGCATGTATGTATACACATTTGCACATGTTTCTGGTATGTTGCATTGGCTGTCCACATCTCTCTATCGCTCTCTCTCTACATGTGTATGACCAGGCTTGACATGCGGGTATTATTTTATTCTGTTTGCCGTGACTCACGCGTGTCATGGCACTCGATCAGACTGATGTTGGTCGAATGCCTGCCATGTTTAAAATGAGCTGCGGTCACCGGGGACCCCCTACACACCCCCTCTGATGCACTTCTCTTGAACTTAGGCTTAACCCAGACACATCCCGCCCACAGACACCCATCCAAGGAACCAACCAGCCAACTAGGCTGAGCGTAGACGGGAGGAGAGTGAAATGGCTCCTTTGAAATGATGGCTCTGTTGGAAATTATTGTTCATCTTGCATTCCACCTCGCGTCCAGCCTCCGTCCTCATCAGTCACTTCTGACACAAGCGAGATAAAACCTCTCAAAAACTGATCTGCAAATCACAGTGTAATTATGACTGCTGAGGGAGTATAACTCATGAGTGAGAGGGCCAACCAAATATATGTACCATTAAATATTTGCTTTCATTTCACCTTCCGCTAGCTATTTTTCTGTTTCCACTGACCATTTGGATATCCGAATCTATTTAGCTCTAGTTGATGAAGCCAGTTTTGTCAGGGGAATGTTGCATCCCATGCATGCTTCCAGCTGGACCTCTTCCCAGACTGCCATGGCTGGTTAATGTGGCCATTCTGTGCCTTTGGAATTAAAATTCATGTTTTACATTAAACAAACAAACACACAAACAAGGAAATGATGACATGAATTTGACCTTGGATGAACTGATAGCACTCTAATTGGTCTTGCAAAACTGGTGAAGCTTTAATGTCCATAATGCGATCACGGACATGCAACATTGTACTCCATTATTTCAGGAGATGAACCTCGTTTGAACATATGTTCATCAGGTGTTGTAGATATAACTGAAATCAGATTACCTATGGGTTTGGAAGCCTTGACTTATGTTTTACTGTTGGGGATATTTATAGAGCCTCCCATCTCTTCTCTGGTGGCCGGTGCTGCACAGAGGCAGTTCTGGATTCAAACCTCAGCATGTTTGGGGCCAGTGGAGCATGCCCAGCAGTCTGCCAAGGTTAGATTGGTGCCAAGGGTCCCACTAAAAGGAACTTCATTCTCTACCCTACCATCTAATGTGAAACACAAAATGTTGCATTGGAACAAAATGCCACGTAGCATATTGTAAGACACTGCACAGAAAGATGCAGAATGCAGCATGATGCATTGCAGAACAGGTAGCGATCCCAACTCTGCAGAACAGAGCATGACATGATGCATGAAAAGGTTTAACTCTGCATGACAAAAGAGCAGCTATTTGTTAGTTCTTATGAGTAACTTGTCCCTTAGGTTGCAACACCCCAGCATATTAACGACCAATAAAGAACAATTCAGCGATTAGTGCTGGCTATGTATGGCAGGCGGCCATTTCGTCTGTCACATCCTCTCTCCTATGGTTCCTATACAGTTCTCCCACCCATGGTCCGTCTGTGTGTAACTCACAGATAACGTCTTCATCAGTGATGTACTCACAGTGCTCTGTTTGTGTTGAGTTACAGACCACACTGCCTCTCCTGCTCGCACAGCCCAGGCCGCTCCTGGCACAGAGCGCAGATTACATCTTGTTTTTTCCAACTACTTAAAGTGTCAGAAGCTGTCTGGCATTGCTTTTATATAGTGTTATTAACAGCGATGAGCACCCACCGCCCCGGTCTTTGTGTTCATGCGGTTATACGCAAGTGTCTAATTAAAAGATTGCTGCTTACAGGAGCAGAGAATGGATTTGCAAGAAGGGAAATAATACTTGCAAATATTATCATTATTATTTCCATGGCTTTAAGAGAGATGACAAGAGGTTGAAAGTCCATATTTGGAGTGTGCATTGTGAACTCACTCAATAATTGTTATGGGTGGCTATTAAAATCTTAAAGGGTCAGCCTTGCTGTTATATCCCTTCCAGCCAATGCTCTTTAATTCATCCCTTCATCTGTATAAGATTAGATTTGTGAGTTATCCCCGCGGAACATCATTAAAGTGATTTCCCTACTTGACTCCCAAGGTACTAGGATTAGATTAACAGTCAACAGGTTATTCATTTAAGGAACCACATTACATTAAAAGAAAACATTGCCATTACACTGAACTGATATGATAGCCAGCTTTTTTTTCCTTCTTCCATCTTGACATGTGGGACAGTGCTGAACACAGATGAAAGCAAACATGTCCTACACCCCCCCTTTGCTACGCCCAATTTGTTCAATAGTTGCAGCAATACTTTTTTTTGTTGTGACTCAGGTGAAATGAGTCTTAATCAGTGTATGGGAATTTCGACTCAAAATATAGCCAAGTCTTTTCTCAAAACGGCTGTGGCTTGGCTGACTCCCAACTCCCCCTGTCTTGAACCTGAAGAATTATGTGCCCAGATAATTAGCTCTTATAGGTACACTCTCCATTTCTCCACTCCACTGGGCACATCATCTTCCTCGCCTCTTTATTGTTTGGTTTGCTTTGTCAGATCGATGTCTTGCTACTGCGTAACCAGCATTCATATCTCAGGCTGCATAAATCACAACAAGGTTTCTGTCGCTCGCGTGCACGTGTGGCTTTAGTTGCACACGTGCACGCGAGCGCCGTGCATGCACATGCGCAAACACACACACGTACGCAAAGACCACTTTACTCTGCACACAGGACAGACAGGCTCTTCATTTTTTTCTGTGCTCTGCAGCATCTTTCCTTTCTTTTTCTCTAATCTCTATTCCTCTCTTCTCTTTTCCCCTCTCCGCACATCTCCTCTCCTGTCTTGTCCTCACCTCTCTTCTCCCATCTTCTCTCCTCTGCTTCTCTCATGGTCCCCTCTTCCCTTTTGTCCTCTCAACTCTTTCCACCCTTCTTTCATGCAGTCTCCTCTTTTCCCTCCTATCTCGTCCTCCTCTTCTTCTCCCTGCATCTTCTGCATCTTCAGTGATTCTGAGTGACCATCGAAGGGCGAGCCATCAGATTATCCCCTATCCGGTAGCCCAGGGTAGGGTAGGTGCAGCGGGATGGAGGGGAGGTAAGGGGGTCGGTATCACAGCTTATGATTGCAATGCCACCCTTGCAATGAAAATGAAAAAATGCAAATAGCCTTCCCCGTGTAAAAGTTGACATTGTCTCCTGTGATAAATTTTCTGCTGAGGTAGGAGACAATTTAGATGCGAATTACAAGCGGGCTCATTGTCACTCCTCGGTTCCATTTACATCCTTAATTAGCTGATTCCTGTGCTTCCATTAGAAATGAGAGAGGGAGAGGGGGACACAGAGATAGAGAGAGAAAGGGGGGGGGCAGAAAGAAGACAGAGGAAAACTGAAATGGAACAATGAGAGGACAAAGAAACAAAGATAGAGGGACAATGAGAAAGACAGCAAATGGGACCTGCAGAGCTGTTAAGTATAGGGCAAACAGCCACACAAAGACACGCAGACAAATGCATACACATGTCCGTCCAGCTTTACACAAAGGTGCATAAGCCTTGATTATGTTGCAGGAAATGAGCCAGAAACACCATCCCGTGTGTTTGGACTTCAGGGCTGCTGAGCATCACTGGGCCTATGTCTCTGTTAATGGCAGCCTCAACTGCTCACTAACTACCGTGGATTTGTAGACATTAGCCATGCCTGCTAAAACACTCATTTACCAAGATCCCTCATCGCACTATGTTATTTGGGTTTGAATGACAGGTCCAAATATGCCATTCTATTAAGAAGCTCATTCAAAAGAGCAATGTTCACTCATTCGTGTCCCTCCCAAGTGCAAAGGCTTGTGTTGGAGACCCTGCGAAGAATATGCTCAATGTGAGGTCATATATTACTGTTTACAATGTGTGCTTAGTCTCCATGACAGTACAGAGTCACTCAAAGCTGCACGTCAAGGCCTGGACTCGACACAAACTGTCGCCCGGCTTGAATATTCATGCTTGGGCCAAGGGACGATCATGTCCTGATTTCATGGTGCAGAATATGGATCGCCGTCTGATTTTGTTGTGCTATCTTTAATGTATACATTTGAGCGGGGGGAGCTAATAGACCATGTAGCAGCTTAACAATGCAAGGCATCTGTGGGTGGCCTTTTACTACGAGCTGGCTGTTAGTAAATATGTTCTGTCAAACACATGAGAAGAAAAAAAAAAGCCCTGACATAGCACGTATCTGTTGTTCATCCACGGATATATCATGAAGGCTTCCAGAGCGATGCTCTGTGCTTGTACGTGCGAATGCCTGTGAAATAATATCATTACTATATGACGTTGTGCAGGGTTCGCGATTAACATGTCCCGTATAGTGCACTTTTTTTCCCACCATTGTTTAACTACATCAACAGCTTACAAGGGTTCCCTCAAAGCAAATTACAACTCGGGAAGAAGATCCCACTGGCAGGATGCACAGTTGGACACTGAAGGCCTGCACTCTTGCCAAAGTTTCGTTCGGAGTTCATTAGTTTAGTCTGGAAGTTATTGTTTCCCTCCCCAAATGGGTAAATGAAAAGCAACTTGTTTGCTATTTACCGTACACACAATTGATCAGTGGGACAAAGGCACAATTGACCACCCACTTGACCTCACCTCATAGCAAATCAGATACCGAATCAACAGCATTTTCTTTTTTTTTTCTTGGTCGTTGTCTCATATTTAAGTGCTTGAGGAATGTCGCTTTGTCTCTAATAGGGCCACGGATGGGAATGTTTGGAGAAAAAGGACTTTGTTAATGCTGGCGAGTCATTGTGTGGTGCAGCTCTCTAATTGATTCAGTTGACCAGCGCATCCAAATAATTAATTTGATTCTTTGTCTCTAATAGATCTTTCCCATCGTGTGGTGTTGAAGGTATTTGGCACAGGACATATTCGTGTTATCGTGGAAGCTCATAATTGACGGCATAGCAGTTTCTCCTTGCTCAGCTGCTTTCCTTTTCCCTAGGTACACGTATATGAGCCACTTATATGTAAAGAAAAACACACATCTGACTTTCACACCAGGGCACAATGTCATTGGGCTCATCAATCTTGCAAACAGTTTCACAAGATTGATGTGCGCTTTAATGCACTATTCTGGATATCATGTCCCACGGTACATGCTACCGCTTGCCTCGCATGGTGCAGGTGTATGTTCTCCGTTCACTGTAAAATGTTGTGCAAGCAGAGCGAGGTATGGCAGTCATGAGAGGGAGCGGGGTGCATTGTCTGTCTTTCGCTGTCATTAAGTGGTGTCTGGAGGATGATGCGGAAGCAGTATGGGGTCTGGGGGAAGTATTTACGACCCCGTAGGAAACTCGTTGGGCTGCAGCGATGGCGGGGAGATAATGGGAGGGAATGGGATGCAACGAGGTGTTCTGATGGCACCAACCAGACAAGAGGACAGCCAGGATAAATCAATGTTGGTCATTTTCTCTACCTCTCCATCATCCCCTTCATCACCAATGCCACCCCCACCCCCCGAGACCCAACCCCACCACCACCATCCCAATATCCCAGGTCATTTACACATTTCATCGTTGTGGTCCCTCCAAGAATGGAGAAAAAAAAAGATTGACAAAGAAGAGGAAAAGAGAATTTTATTTACAATTGATGTAAACTAAATGTATTTATTTGACTAGTTTATTGTAAAATGCCGATGTAGTAATGCTAATTTGATTTAATTCTGACACAGCCGCATGAATGACTTTTCTGGTGACATTGGGAGGCATACAAACAAGAGTACACCTCATTAAACAGGAACAAACTGAGGGGAAATTACACTTAGTTATGGAAATGGATTTTAAGCATGCAAAGCATTACTTGTAAGCTGAAATATTACTTGTAAGCTGAAATATGAAAAACACCAGCGCTGTGTTAGCTTAGCTGTGACGCCAACACCATTAAAGGGAGTAAGGATCAAGGATGAATCTAACCTCTGATGATCAAAAGAGACAACTCATTAGAGGAGTATATTGACCTTAAAGAGGGCTTAATTTAATAAAGCACAAAGGTAGGAGTGAGTCCTATGGTTGCTCGAGTGCAATGCACAGCAAATCACAAGCGCGGCTTAAAACAGACAGGTGGGTCTGTTGCACGCGTGTTGGAAGTTGTTGAAGCCTCGCTATTAGTTTTTAGTGACACCAGACAAGTTTTTTTTTCAATTTCCCCCCTTTTCTTCCCAGTTGTATCTGGCCAATTACCCTGCTCTTTTTGAGCTGTCCCGGTCGCTGCTCCACCCCCTCCGTACCGATCCAGGGGGCACCCCGACCGACCAGAGGAGGCGCTAGTGCAGCTACCAGGACAGTGCTGGACCAGGACAAATACCCACATCCGACTTCCCACGCGCAGACACGGCCAATTGTGCGACACCGTACAAGTTCCTGAAATAATCTCAGACTGAATGACATCACATCAGGATGCTGACACACTGATGCACACACATAAACAAGGTCTCTCGAATGGGTGTCCGGGTGGCGTGGCGGTCTACTCCGTTGCCTACCAACACGGAGATCGCTGGTTCGAATCCCTGTGTTACCTCCGGCTTCATCGGGCGTCCCTGCAGACACAATTGGCCGTGTCTGCGGATGGGAAGCCGGATGCGGGTATGTGTCCTGGTTGCTGCACTAGCACCTCCTCTGGTAGGTCGGGGCACTTGTTCAGGGGGGAGCGGGAACTGGGGGAAATAGCGTGATCCTCCCACACACTACGTCCTCCTGGCGAAACTCCTCACTGTCAGGTGAAAAGAAGCGGCTGGCGACTCCACATGTATCAGAGGAGGCATATAGTAGTCTGCAGCCCTCCCCAGATTAGCAGAGGGGGTGGAGCAATGACCGGGACATCTCGGAAGAGTGGGGTAATTGGCCGGATGCAGTTGGGGAGAAAATGGGGGGGGACAAGGTCACTCGGTCCGGTAGTACCTATTGACAATGATGTGCATGTGAAATGTCAACAACCTTAAATTTCCCGCCTCTCATCCGAAGGAATACGTTGTCTCTTTTCGTCCTTCGCCTTGTTTTGTTTCCCGAAGTACTTAAAGGTGACATTGAACAGGATGTGTGTTTATCTATTTTCTACACGCTAATCTGTTTGCATTACCGCTTGTATTTCAATGGTCCCATTATGTATTAGAAAAGCAATTAACAGTTCATTAAACTTTGAAGGTGTTAATACAAGTCATAAGACTAAGCCATCTGTCGGATTCTCTCCCAAGCCCAATTTCGATACCATCCGCTAAACAACGTTTCTCACCAATTACGGTTAGACTTGGCAATTTACCTTTGAAAATAGGACATCTTCTGCCGGTTGTCTAATAATAGGTATACATATGGTGAGAGTTTGCAGAGTGATAATGAGAGAGATAGCCTCCGTAATTTGTCTAATAAATATTAGGGAGGGAGGCAGATTGAGGCCCTAGGACTTAACATATGTCTGCATTCAACTTCCATGTCTTCCATGACCGTGTCTTATGTCACACTGCAGACAGAAAAGGTTTTAAAAAAGCAGAGAAGCAGGAAACTCTGCAAGTTGCAAGTGTGCAGTTTCATCCAGAACTGACTACTACACTGAAAAGTCTGTATGTATGTGCAACAGCTTGAATGATGGTCCAATCTACTCTTTTGCTATTTGTTGACTAGATAAATGCAGCATTTTGTCTCGTGTGTGAAGACAACAAATGAACGCGGGGAACAAAATTCAATTCATCATGTTTCCTGAGGATTTAGTGAGATTTGCTCTCATTAGGGGCTCATCTGTCAGCAAGACACCCTGATCCTGGGAAGAGGAAAAAAAAATGCCTCGTCTTACTTAATTGGGAGCCAAACATGCAGTGAAAGAGACACAGCAGCTATGTCAACCTTTTACATCCCAAATTCGTCTTCCAAAATCAATCCGTCAACATCCTAATTGGCCCTCGCTTTATGATTGCCGTGCTAGCTCACTCCTCTGGAGGATCTAAAGCTACAGTAAATGGAGTCATAAGCTCCTGAGATAAAATGGAGAAATATGCGGCGCTTAGCAATCATGCGTTTATATAAATCTTAACCCTGCGAGATGTGGATTAAATGAATGTGTCTGGGGTTGCAGGAGGGGGAGCGAGAGGGCTTTAAAATCTCCTAAAATAAGAATGTTTCATGAAAAATTGAGTTGCTGTGTGGTTTATATGATCATAATTTCTGTATGATTGGGTCGTTACTGGCGGCACGGTGGCACAGTGGTTATTGCAATCATCTCACAGCAAGAGGTCCTGGGTTCAAACCCTGGGGTTGTCCAACCTTGGGGGGGTCATCCCAGGTTGTTCTGTGTGTGGAGTTTGCATGTTCTCCCTGTCTGTGTGGGTTTCCTCCGGGTGCTCCGGTTTCCTCCCACAGTCCAAAGACATATAGGTCAGGTGAATCGGACATACTAAATTGTCCCTAGGTGTGAATGTGTGTGCCCTGTGATGGCCTGGTGGCCTGTCCAGGGTGTCTCCCTGCCTGCCACCCAATGACTGCTGGGATAGGCTCCAGCATCCCGCAACCCCAATTGGGTTAAGCAGCTTGGATAATGGATGGATGGATGAGTCATTACTTTGGAAGTGGAGAAAAAGTCTTGATGTTTTTGCGGATTTTTTTCTGCAAAAGAATGGCGCAAGTTAATTCCTGGGTCATGTTTAAGAAAAATAGAACTTTTGCTGTTCGCTGACTTCATTTAGTTTCTCACTACAAAAGGAAAACCTTGTGAAACAGGCCGGCGTTCGATGGAGCCCAAGTGAGTATTGACATATTATCCATGGTGCTGGCAACAGAATGGCCCTCATTAGTCTCCTGTAAGTTGATAATGGCAGATCACCTCTTAGGGCCACAGAATTGACAGGCTGTGGTCTCCCCTAACAGATATCTAAGAGCTTTTATTGGCTTCCCCTCCAAACACCCTCCAACTAATGCTGCCCGATGGCCTGATTAACCTTGTTGATGCCTTCTGAAGCTGGAAAGGTATCACATAAAGTTAATTTACTCGTTAGCAACGCTGAGGCGTTCAGTTGAGCTCTGAGCTTTATTGCAATTCGTCATTATTTTCATAGTCGTGCTAACTGTGCTTTTCGTTAAATGCCACATTGAATAAATTGGATTCATGTGGGAAATTGTGGGGGCTTGGATTGGAGCGTCACCAGTTTGCCACGATGCTGCACTCGCACATGATTCAGAATACAGACTTGGAAAAATCCCACCAGTACAACTGCTGCGGTATGGGGGGGTGGGGGGGGGGTGGTGGAGCGGCTATACAATCCACCGTTTTATGTTTTTGTATAGAGCACACTGGCCAGAGAAGAAAGTTTTCCTTCTCCTCCCTAATGAACAGGTGTCTACATAACACAGCCCACCCCACAGATGGCGGTGTAATTAGCAGTCATTATGGTGGTCTTCAGGAAGACCGAGATCTGTGCAGCCGCATGGAGCGCCTAACCTCTTCACCCCCCAACAGGACCCACGGGGGGCCGCTGACACGTGTTGTTCTCCTGGAGAAGCCAAAGGTGGAGGTCCCCTTTCACGAGGTGTCATCCTGATGTGTTGGAGGCCCTAAGACGTGTGTTAAAGGATCACAGTGTCAAGGGCCTCCCTCGGTCACAGTCCCGTAGGAACAATGAGCAGCAAAGTCTAGTGGCTTGAATACGTGACATTTCTATTGTTTCAAAGAATTTTTCTCCGAATCAGATCGTATAAAAGAGTTTATTTGGGGAAAACGCTTTATTATTTTCTGAGGTATTGTCGTCTTACTATTACGTTTCACTGCCCGCCATCAATAACAAACAAAGTGCAATTATGTATTGATCAAGTCTAAGCAAGGTAATTTTCCAAAAAAAACAAAACAAAAACATATTTCCGACCCTCCAAGAAGAAAAAACAAAAACTGCAACTTGAGGAAGTGATCACCATTCAGCCCGAGTCAGTGTAGGATGCTGTGAACACCAGCCCCATGCCGGTGTGACCTGAAGCCTAGCTGACCTTTAAAACAACACAGCTTCCTGCTGCTGTACCCTGGCTGGCTGTTGATGCGGCTGTGGGGTCATTTCCTGTTCATGTCACTGTTCATGCCCGACTACCCTGCCCTGGTCAGGCCGCGGACGCTGGTAGGCAGAGGCTGCTGTCAAGGTAGGAGGGTGCCAATAGGCTTGTAATTCCCCCTCACTTAGAAATGGATTCCATCTAATCTCATTCCTCCATGTCAAATGGCAGTGCGACGCGCTGGTTTCTACTGTAACATTTGGTTATACGGAGGCAGCTGACTGCGTCCCGCTCCGGCCCGACACCCTCCGGAAATTAAAGCCCTGTGTAATATTTCGCTGGGATGGGATGTGGCTTAAACACAGTGCATTTGTCTGGCCCCAGTAAAGGATTCCACCAAGTTTGCAGCGTCACATCTCTGACCCAATAAGCTGGCCTGGTGCACCCTATGACTAGTTCACAGGCGGTCACGATTTAATATGATCTTCTCACACTAAAGGTGAAGTCTGGATGCAAGTTGGAGGTTAAAAAAAAGAGATATTTAACTGTCGTTTTACTGTATGATTGCTTTCCTATGGGCATGGTGTTAAGTGGTTTGTTGTAGAAATAAAATACCATAAAAAAAAATATATATATATATATAGCAGCATAATGTTTTTTTGAGTGCAGATGATCTTACCGGCATTGGTTAAATGGTTCGGTTTGGTAGACAACCCGGTTTTGCAGACAACCCATTCAAAAAGTAAAGTATTTCAAGAAAAATATGATGAAACAAAGGAAAGTCCTCAAGGCCTCTCATGAATGAGGCTGTTTTGGGAAATGGACACCCCCACCCCTGCACACACACACACACACACCCTTTAATGAATCTGCCCTTTTGAGTAACTTGCAGCCCCTGTATATAGCGTTGAGAACAGACTATCTACTGGAATGAGTTGAGATGCCGCAGGGCTGTTTGCAAGAGGAATGAATTATTCCTTTAAAAGCAATAATCAGACAGTATGGGAGGAATGTGAGGTGTTCGGCTCCATTGCTGCCTTCCCATCAGTGAGCCATTATCACACCATCGCTGCTCTTAAGTGGCAGACTGACTGGCTGACCAGCTTTGAAACACACCATGCCCTGCTTGCACCCCTGCACAAAATGGCCATTTGGCTCATTGCTTTCAATGATAAAATAAAAAAAAAAAACAGGCAGAAAGGAGGGCGTTGACACCTGCTGACGCAAAGTTGTTTGTCAACGGCAATGTGAAAGACAGGACGTACACAATCAAGTATCTATAAGCAAATCTACTGTGCTCATCTACTTTTTCCAAATGCCCCCCCACACACACACACACACAAAACAACATTTGGTTTGGCTTTTACAAATAATTTTAACTTGAAATTAGTTTGAATTGTGCAGAATACAGTATTGCACTGATTATTCCCATGAAAATTAAGGGCATATTTGATTTTTCAAGTAACTAGAAATAAAGATGTAAATGACTGAAAGGCATTTGGGAATGTGTTTATGTTTTTAAATTAAGTTTCAAATTTCTTGGAAAATTTGCAATATGTAACCAAGAAAGGAATGGTGCATGTTTGTTTTTTTTTCCAGGGAGGTGGGGGGATGGGGCTGAAATATGGCAAATTGAATATAATACAAGTAACTCCAGTGTTACACCTTCTTTTGATAGATACATGTGCTTTCATCCTGCTAGCTGGTTGAGCCACTGGGATAATGATATCAAACCTAAGTCCATCATACAGCATTACATTTACAATAGAATAAATGTGTGACTTACTGGCAGTATATCGGGTTGTTTGACCTCCCATAGAGAGAGTACTTGGTGACAGCTGTTAATGGAGAGGGTCTATATATGAACATTTTGTGCCCATCAAAGCTAATTCATACTGTATTCATACAATGCTTAATTTGCAATTTATTATTATACACTAACTGATGAACAGGGTTTGTACCAACAAAACAAAAAAAAATTGTATATTTACTTTAATATATCCAAATTCCTTGGTACGGGGCACCAAAACAGTCAATCAGAAATTAATGCGTCCCTTCCTAAGCACATTTCCAGGCGAAGAGGAAATGGAAAGTGTTTTCCCCCCCTTTCAGTAGGATTTAGGAAACATGTAAGTGAGGTTTCCTTTTGTCTTATTGCACCAAGGCCTGGGCCTCTAAGTTTATCCTGGCTCATATTGAGCACATTTAAGAGGCTGTGAGCCCCTGGAACAATGGCTTTTAAGGGAAACAAAATGACTCCTGCGTTTCATCTGTTGTTATGGTAAAAAGCGGTAGCTCTAAATGACCGCTTCTATGCATATGTGGATTGGTGTTTGCCTTTGCTCTGGGAGGGAGCCACTGGCTGATCCTTCTGTTCCCCATATGGCAGCTTTGTGGCGAAAATGCTGGACAATGGTCCCTTCCCAGGGTGACCCCCCCACACACACACACGGACCCCTCCACCCCACCGAGATCAGCACCACTAGATTAGAGACTGTTGGTTTCACTTTTCTAAAAATCTTATTTATTTATCTATATATTCATTTATTATCCAACCCCTATAGTCAAACAGACAGCCTGCAGACACACAGACAGCGCCACACATATGTATGCAAGAAAAAAAACCACACTTTTTTTTTTTACGGGATGCACAGCGGGAGCAGCTTCAAATGTCTGAAATTAAAGGCAGAGGGGTGGAGGTGGGTGGTGGGGGTGGGGTACATGAAAAAGGAGAAATATGCCTGCTATTAACAGTGAAGTGATCAAGAGCTGTTAAACACAGCAGGAAACACAGATTAAGATAATATTTTCTTATTTTCCTCCTGGGTATTGTTTTATCATATCTCTGTCATTTTAATATCCTGTGCTAATCCGGCAAAGGAGAGATTTCAGTCAAATTCAATCACTTCATAAGCGTGTTTATCCGAGTCTCGTCATTCCTCCCGTTGCACGGCGTTATCAGCTAAATCAACGTCCCAACATCACCACATCTCTGCCATCATGTGATGAATAACTTTGTTTCATTTGCGCAACGGTACATAAAAATGAACAATGGGAAGTGTACTACTACAACCTGGCGACGCCCCTGAAGGCCCAACTTGCAGCCGCAAGCTTTATTAGCCCACTCGACTAATTTGGAGTGAATTTTAAAGAAGTTCATTATTATATGTAAATGCATAGCTGTGATGAAATCTGCTGGATCTGCAAATATGCTGATGATGCAGCGACAGACATTGTCTCCCATGTTGTTTTATTTTAATGAACACGCCCGTTCCCGCAGACAGATAATGTGATTACCCATCCCTCCTCAGCCGCTGGGTTGTCTCCGCGCGTCGTGTCTGTCCTCCCAGCCACTCGGCTCTGTTTGCATGGCTGTCACATCGGCCACCCTTAATGGAGAAATTAATTACCACTGGTGTCATCTCTTGCGACATAAGAGTCAATTTGATCATGTTAACCAAATGAAAGGACCACTTGATATACCCGTCCTTTGTAATCATACTTTGATGGACAGGATTAAAATGCATTTAGGCTATTTAACAGTAGTCATTAGATACAACTGGCATTATGTTGGGCAAACTATTAATTGACTATGGGGGTCATATTCTCACTCTTTAACCTTGATTAAAGGCTTGGAGATTGAGACGTAAGAGCGATAGATTAAATAAAACAATAGGCTGTACAATATGACTGAATTAAAACCAAAAATGCAGTTAGTGAATTGTATGGGGAACTATGTGTTATGCCCAAACTGATGTGAGACATTTTTAATACAAATTCTCATTTGTAGTTTTACTATAGTGACCTGTATTTTCATTTACACTTCTGTATTTACTGGCCCATCAGCATGGGTATTTAGTTTAGGTATGAATGAGGTATAAAGCCTTAATTTATGCAACAATATAGCACCAGGTACCTTCAAAATGAGACAAAATGTACTGTAGACTTGAGATGGGGGCAGAGATTTATTTTTTTTGTGTCAGGGCCGCCCAGTGTCCTACAATGGTCTTGCCTTTTAGAGGGGATTCCCCTACCTGACTCTTAATCACATAGATACTCACACGCGCGCGCGTGCACGTGCACATGCACCCACAAACACATGCACACCACAGCTGTCAATGGTCCTCTTTGTTCACTTAATCATTCATTTCTCTTTTTTTTTTTTCCTCCTAAAGTTCAGTTCTAAGCCTACCCTGGACTCCTCTTACTACTGCCATCTGAATGTCGCTTTGTCGCTCTTTCCAGGTTCCTCATAGAGCTTAGACGAAGCTTAACTAATCACTCATAAATGTTGCTGAGAGGACGGCCACGGTGCGCAGCAAAACAAATCACTCGCCATGAACTCCCTAATTGGCCTTGAGGTCAGACTTGAGTCAGACCAGGAGATTTTTAAACTCCCTCAAATAAAAAGACAAGCTCAAATATTGGTGGAAAAAACTTAACAAAGCACATGTCTGGTGTCGTTTTATTCGTTTTCATTTGAACGATGTGCCCACATGCGTACGCACAAAGGCTGCCCAGGTTAGACACGTGTGCGTAAAGAGACATACATACAAGCCCTGCTGTGTGTGCATGACCTGGACACTCCTGCAGACCCACCCCACAACCCACCCCTCGCTCTCTCTGGAGCACTCTCAGTTCTCCACACTGCTGTGCAGGTTTGTGAATTGTTAAAGAGTAACAAAGCTGTTTTGTGCCCAGCAGATAAAAGACCTGTGTACCAGCGAGGTCGGGCACTCCATAAATATGTTGGCTCTTCTTATTACAAGCTGTGTCCATGACAAAGGACAAACAGCTGGGGAAAGAAATGCTACATGGCAGGAGTGGACAAGGGCCATTTTCAGCCTGGCTGGTCAGACACTAGCCCCAGAGCTGTCCCTGCGAAGGCTGTTTACTTGACCCACAGGAAAGAGAGAGAGAGTAAGCTGACACAGTAAGCCTTTAGCTCTTGCTCTCGCCCTCTCTCTCTGTCTCTCTCTCTGTCTCTCTCTCTGTCTCTCTCACCCCGCACACGCACACACTTTCTGCCTGACAAAGATAAAGCCTTGGAACAACATCCCCAATGCTGAGGAAGGGTCATCAATTACCCTATGATACTCTTCATTACCTTCCACCTGTTTCATCCACCACCTCCCTTAGATGCACTGCCTGGTTGCGCAATGCTAGTCATATTGTAAAAGAAAGTTCAGAACAACATACCTCTGCATCGTTAGACACATGCTTGGCTGTCAGTTTGCAATACTTCCACCTTTCTTAATTTTGTTGTCGTACAAACAATATAAAGCGGTGTGTGTTTTAACATATTTTCTGTCTTTACCACGGGGTTATCACCGCAGCACTGTAGACACAACTAACACCGGAGGTACAATTAGGTCAGTCAGTGAGAGGCCCCGCTCCTCAATCCCTGTGCACTATTAAGATTTAGTAACTTGCATTATGGTTCAAATTTAGTGTTAACTATGAATCTTCACTCTTATCGCATGTTTTTTGTTTTTTTAACGCATCTCTCATCTCCTATTTAGGAAGCACTTTGCACCATGGCACGATCAAGAATCTGCACCTGTTAACGGGATCACCACCTACTACGTCTCATCATTTTTTTTGTGTTCACTTGCTTTGTTTGACTAAAAAAAAAATCTCCATAAATTATCTAAATCATATTTGTTGTCTAAAAGAATCTTTAAAAAATGACATTGCAATCTGTTTTCTGCAGACAGTCCTCAAACCACATCACCACATCTAGCCAGAGGAAAAGGGCGAGTGGAGACCTAGACTGAAACTGCACCATCAGGCTGCCAACAAATGTGTGGTTGTGGATTTTATGCCGGAGTATCCTTTTTTTCACAGCTTGCTATCCACTGTTTTACAACTGCGTTAATTAATACTGAGGCAAATGTCATGTTTGGCCAGCTCATTAATCCACCGCTATTCATTTTTCCATACTTTCATTGCCTTAATCTGGAGGATCAGCATGAGCGAAAGTTGCATTTGCCCCCCATTCCTATGGTTTTTAAGTACGTGCTTAGCCTTATGTGATTTTTTAATTAATCCTTACTACCAACAGACCTCCTCAACATAAAAATCATCTACCAGTACCAAGTAGCAGCGGCTTTTAACGGTGTGGTTTTAAATGGCCATTAATTAAATAGAGAGATATACAATATGAAAGTGCCTTTTTGGGCTTTAACAGTTTGTGTGCGTCACTCGGTGAGATTTTTGTTCAGGCATCTTGACAGCTCCCTGTACAACGGAGGACCCCTGCTGGAGGTTTCTTTTGTCTGGGTGAGTCTTGGTTTTGCCAGATTATTTATTCATGCAAGTTATGAGATTCCTTATCTGGGGTGACCCTCTGTGCTTGTTCTCTGTCAGACCGGGTATGGCGGCGAGGAGATATTTCATTGGTTTGCTCAGCTGATTTGAGGCCAGCGCTTTTTTTTTTCTTTTTTTTTTCTGTTTCTGTTTCTGTGATGCTCATCAGAGCAGGATCCTCAAGGGCTTTGACTTGCCCCTTCCTGCTCTCTGGTCATGAATAGTCACAGATATTTACCAACTTCAAACATTCGTATGAATGCTAACTGATGGCTTGCTCGGCCATTTGCAAATGCCATGCTGTCCTTACCCTTTCAAATAGATGAAATATTTATTATTATAATAATAATAATTATTATTATTATTCTGACATCAGATGTGTTCCCCATTCAAAATAGCTCACAATCTGCAATATACAGCTTGTGTTTGTGATAATGCACTTTGTACCACAATGGAAGTACGGTACGGGGGGGCTTCTGGGAAGCACTGTAAATTAAACGACACTTTCTGTCTCGTATTTAAATCCATGTGTGTTTGGCAACTTTCCAAAGAAGGAGCGACCTTTGCATTTATTTTTGTCGTGCAGCAAGCAGCACAATGTTGTACACATTAGTGCCTTGGGCTTCTGTATATGAACTCTGACGATGGCCATATTACTTGTGCTTCTCCTCCTATCCTGCCAGTATCCATTTCAAAAGGGCTCATGCAAAATGAATCAAGGGGTATGTATGAAAGAAACCTAATTCCCAAGGGAGGAGGATTTGTCTAGGTGTATTTAAGAAGCATAGCTTGTAATTTATAAGCCCCTATTTTTTTGTAATTAAATACCGGCTAAATATTTGACACCATTGTGTGGCTCTGCAGTAAAATGAGCGCGATTTCATTTGGCCTATCAAGTGACTATTGTCTCACAAAATGAGATATTAACTGAATTGAAAACCATCCCCAGTCGCATTCTATAATTTATTTGCATAATTAGGTCTTAATTTTAATTCACTATGCAAATATATGCCCCTTTTAAATTGCATTTAAATGTGAACTGGATCCACTGTCAGGCCTAATGTGGATGTATTTAATTACATTATCTGGAGAGCATGAGAAATTGTTTGGGGCTAAATGGATGAAAAAAGGGAACAGCGGTGATGATACAACAAGAATTGAAATAAGATATGGAAATGTTGTATAACATTCGAGACTCTTTCAGCGGGGGAAGAAAAAGTTTCCCCTTACTGGACTGGTGTTTTCACACCATCCCAAAGTCAGTTTGTGTTGTTACTGGGGAGAATTATATAGTATCTATTTCTATTTGGATGTCCCTTCCAACCGAGGGAGTGTTGTCTTTTCTTTCACTTTGGGAAAAAAAGAGGGAGTCGTGCTTTGAAGGCACATGTTGCCATTTATTATTCCATGGAATCAAAAGGAGGCAGGGACGGGGCGACTCGGCGAGCCTGAGCCTCCAGTCCAGTCCAGCGGTGGCCTTTGTGGACTGAGGGAATACAAACTCCAAGACGGGACAAAGTCGGAGGAAATTGACCTGCTTGATCCTTTCTCTGACAGGGAGGCGGTTCTCCTCCTTTCATCTTTTCCCAGGGGCCTGGATCTTTGGGCCACACTTAACAAACAAAATACTGTCTGGGTCTAACTCAACGCCGTGGTTGTCTGTGGAGTCGGGAGATGCTGTTACCCCGGGTGGCAGCGGGCTGTTGAGCTGCGGGGCCGAGGGGGTGGGGGGGTAACCTGAGACAGACAGGCTTTTGGGCCAGGGAAGTAGCCAAAAGGGACAAATTAGCTTTAGACAATGGGGGACCTTTTCCACCAGGGGGATAATTAAACGTTTCTTCATCAAAGCTGAGACAGTTTGCAAGCTGCTCATTTTGTAATTCTATCATGTTTGCCCCTGAGATATTGAGCATTCTGTATTTTGTCCACCCCCACCCCCAAGCCCCGTCCTCAAAACATCACCATTGCTATTAATTGAGATTCTGTTTGATTACTCTGTTGGGGGTGTTAATTATACAGAGTTAGATCCAGTCTAATTGAGCTCAGAGGAAACAGAGGGTCTATTGGAGGACCAACATGTATGCTCCATCTTTGCATACTACACAAAGACCTTTGTTTTCCCATTCTTACTTTACACGAGAGCCATGCAGCAGCAGCAGATACTTGTTCTGATGTCAGCGACCCTTTCATAGTCGGGCATGCTCATACGATGTTCATGTTCTGTGCCGCCTGTCCATCACCACTGATAAAGTGTTGCAGAGCAGGAAACAGAATTACTTTCCCTAGAGAAGACTGAAGCGTGGAAACTATTGCAAGGTCAAAGAAAGTTGAATCAGTTCATCTGGATACAACGATTAATCAATAAACGTTGTGTCCAGATGAACTGATTCATCTTTCTTTGATTTTCTCACCGAGATTATTGAGCATGCATATGTTGCAAGGTAACATAATAAAAGTTGCTACATTTGTAATATAAGGTACTTTTGTGGTATAAATTACATATATTTTATCTGCATGTGAGTATACATGTGAATGTGTGTGTGTGTGTGTGTTTGAGTTTGTGCATGTGTGTGCATGCATATATATATATTGCAAGGTTAACAATAAAAGTTGCTATATTTGTAATATAAGGTACTTTTTGTGGTATAAATTACATATTTTATCTGCTTGTGAGTATGCATGTGAATGTATGTGTGTGTTTGTGCATGTGTGTGCACGCAGTTGTGTTTTTGTTTAGTAATACATGCTTCAGCGGGGTTGATGCATAATGCCCATGCTTCTTAATGTGCATACGGGTAAAGGACATTGTATGGAGGGTCTTTTTCCCTGGTCACTGAGCTGTAGACCTTTGGGTTTGTTGTGTGCCTTGGATCACAAGGAGGAAGCTGAATGATGTTGCCCCAGCTTTCTGAAGGGAGGCTATGCTTGGCTGGCTCCAGAACAGCCTTAACAGGATATCACAGAAGAAACTGTGGCTTTTGTCCTGCTCCCCTTTAAAGAAAGCTGTGTCAAAGGGGCTTGGGAGGGTGTTTCTTTTTCACCAGATGCTAGAACAGTGTGTAGTGTCCCTCTGGAAGCCCATATCTACAATGGTGCCTATCTAAGCCTGTGACATCATCAAAGGGCATGTTGTGTGGGGCTGCCGGGCTGGAGTGTAGGATTCATGCCATTACAACACCAGCAACACGTCTCTTAGGGCACCGCTGAACACCAATGCTTTCACCCCAGCTGGAGGATTCTCATGCAAGAAAGGCCTGTATAACATATTGCCTCAACAAGGTTAACTCAGGAGCAAAGGCCTTTTTTTTTTCTTTCACTGAAAGAATCACGGTGGATGTGAAGTTTCTACTCCCCTTTTAGAACACAGAGGAATAATAAGTTACAAATTGGTGTGCGTTTTGATGGCTGGGCAATAACGTCAATGGTAGCCCCTTGAGTTTGAGAGAAGGATTAGCTAAGATTATCAGTTCCAGTGAATGAGCCAAAGTGCAAAAGTATTCAGCTGCACCAGGCCTATGGTGAAATGAATAATAAGTCCTCTCTTTCCCCCTTTTTTTTCCCTTCCTTTTTTTGGTTTCTCTCTCTTGCTTTCTCTCTCTCTCGCTCTCTCTCTCTCTCTCACACACACACACACATATTGTTGTTGGTGTATGCATTCTGACCGAGTGAATGAGGAGAGAGAGAGAGTGTGTGTGTGTGTGTGTGTGTGTGTGTGTCCATGTCCATACGCGTGCATGTGTGTGTGTGTTAACAATATCCTTGCATTAGCATTGGGGTAGAGCATTGCAGACAGAGTGTTTGTCAGGGTATATCCATGCTGAGAGCGGCCCATCTCTGAAAGCCTTAGCCTGGGGGCTATAGACAGACCCCTGGGACCAGCCAGCACTCAAGGGCCTATTTGTTCAACAGAATGTGTTATTCTATCAAAGCAAGCCTGTCACAGCAGCAATCATTCAAATACCCATTCATTTCTGGAATTCACAGTCCACAGGCCTCTCAGGACCATCAAGGCCTGTTTAAGTACATATTTGGTCAGTGGCATGGAGTGAAGTGGTTTCTCTGAATCTCTCAAATTAGATTGATATTACTCAGGAAAACATTTGCGTGTTCTTGGGCTGCCTTTGTGAAGCAATGAAATGTGGTTTCTTTCAAGAAACCTCAATTAAATCCTCTCTCTCTCTGACTATTATTATTATTGTTATTACTGTTATTATTATTATTATTGTAAGTAGCAGGCCTAATAGTAGTAGTATCAATAATGTATCATTAGTATTAGTATTAGTTTGGATATTAGTATTATACCACTGTTTTTAAATTGGTAGTTTTACTTTTTGTGGAGCTAGAGTATGAAATTGCAATGTTTGTACATGCAATAATGAAACGTGTCCACTTAAAGGTTCTAGTTAAACAAATCCAAAAATGTATACTGAAGGATGAGTTCCTTATAGATGTGCACACAGGTCCGACTTTACTCCTGAGTGCGGGTTTAGGATGAGGCTCTCTAACTCTCCTTCTGACACATGTCCCCATGCAAAAGTAGGGAACCACATGCACATGTTTCGGCTGTGTGAGGCTGTTACAGACCGAGGTCCTGAAAAATACTCTAGATCCCGATGTTTCCACGCTGTCCCACTCTTCTCCTTTTTGGGTACAATCCAAACACTTTTCAGACCCACCGACGACTTCCAATAGTCTTGGCTGCTTCAACGGCAGCTAAAAAAGACTGTTTTGAAGAGCTGGTTGGAGCCTACACATAGTATAACCCCAAAGAAGCTTTTTATTTCATGTTTTGTTGATGTCGGTATACCAGAAAGGTCCGCCGCTAAAATGAATGGAGCTTGTATTTCAACCCTGTCGCATTGGTCTCATGCTAGTTTAGCAATGCAAACTTTAATGTAAAATATTTTATCACCACAATAACAATGTTTTTTTGCCCTGTGATGGACTGGCGGCCTGTCAAGGGTGTCTCCCCGCCTGCCGCCCAATGACTGCTGGGATAGGCTCCAGCATCTCAGTGACCTGGATTCGGATAAAGTGGCTTGGGTAATGGATGGATGGATGGATGGATGGATGGATAACAATGTGATTGGTAACCATGTTGTATGACTGTATTTCTTTTATTATCGTTGACTGATCTTTGTATCCGTTATTTACTGTTTTCTCTCATGTCATCTCTTCCTCACCATCGTTACGTTTTGCATGCCTTTTTGCATATTACCTTTAATTTTGCACATTTTGTCTGTTCGTTGTTTGTTTTTGTTTTTGGTCTTATTTTATTTTATTTTTTCTTCATTTTTTGCATTCTCCCCCCCCCTTTCTCTCTCTCTTGAGCTTTGAATTGATTTGAATCGATCCAGGGTTGTCTGTTGGCAGATGAACTCTTTTTTTTGGATGTCTTCATGTAAAGGAGTTACTCTGTTGATATTGTAAAACAGAGGTGTAAATGTGAAAGTTTGTTTCATGTAAAATAATAAGTTCTCTCTCTCTCTCTCTCTCTCTCTCTCTCTCTCTCTCATTCCCACACTAATGTACTAAATGCCATGATATAATATGGCCCCTTAATTAATAAAAAAACAAACAAATAGAAACTGACATAAATCTACAATTGAAATGCAGATATTTGTGTGTTTCTCTCTAATATCAAGTGAGCACCTACATGTGCCTCCTGTTTGTTGCTGCAGTCAGTTGAAATCCCCCCCCCACATCCCTCTGAGTGAATGTGTTTCTAATTGAAAGTTATATCAGAGTGCGTCTGGTTGGTCAGTCCCTGTGAAGAGTGGTAGTACAATAGACCTGTCAGGCTTGATGGATCTCCAGCACAGCTGGGATATGGGCTCTCAGACCGAAGCCAATCAGAACAGGGTCGGTATGTAAAAACACAGTCTTGAAGCCGTCCATCCACAACTCAGACAATAACATGCACAAACATACATGGAAGCATGTATACACACACACACACACACACATATATGCATGCATGCACACAAACCTGATCAATAGTATATTCTTCTCAGGGTGAGAGGGTGAAACATAACTGGGATAAGAGTTAGTGATATTGGAGTAGTGGGGGCAACAGCAACTCAGGAGGTAAAGCAGGCCGTCTGGTAACTGGAGGGTTGCTGGTTTGATCCTTGGCTCCTTGCAAAAAGGCCGAGGTGTCCTTGAGCAAGAAACCTAATTACTCTCGATGAGCTGGTTGTCGGCTTGCATGGCTGACACTGCCGTCAGTTTGTGTGTGTGTGGGGGGGTATTCATTGATTGTAAAGCGCTTTGAGTGGCTGTTGCAGCTAGAAAAGCGCTATATAAATGCAATCCATTTACTATAGTGTGTGTGTGTGTGTGGGGGGGGGGGGGTTAGTGAGGAGAAGTTCTCATAATCAGGCTTTTCTGTTCGAACCATTGGAGTTTTTTTTATATTTTTTATTTATTTTTTAGTCCGAGTGCAATCAATAACAGAACACGTCTGGACTCGGCTGGCTGATGATAGCCGGTCATTACAGATTAGCCTGGGTGAGTAATGGGAGCCCCACAGTTCAACGTAATGAGATTCAATAACTGCATTTGCGGGGAGGGTGGCGGTGATGTTGGATGCGGTGGTGGTGGCGGTGATGGTGATGGTGATGGTGTTGGTGTCGGACAACATCGGTAGCTACCTACCCGGTCGGTGACGTCCTATCCTCGATAATAATTCCACAATACAGGCCAGCATTTGCACCCAGATGACTGCTTTCATCTCTGGGCGTCTCTTAGATAATGAGAGGGATTAAGATGTGTCTAGATTATGTTTCTCTTTGTTCCATAACTCCATACAGTAATGCCATCACCTGCCATGGTGTACTGTGAATATTTAAGTCTAATCTCTGGCTTAATTTACGGCTGCACTACTCGAAAAACACAACAAAGCTCCCCTCTGATGCCAATTAATCAGGAGGATATGAATATTTCAGTGCTCTGTGACACAATGGCGGCTACTCCGAGGTAGAATTCACAACAGTCCCTAATGGAATATTAATAATGGAGTGACGTTATGTTTTTTCTCGGCTTTCATTGACGGTGCACATGCAAAAAAGGGTTCATGCAATGGTCAAACATCTTAGTAAGGATCCGTCATGTTAACATTATTTTGGCCCCAGCTTTCCTCAGCCATGAAGCTGAAAATATGCCTTTTAATCTGTTCCGTAAAAATAATTTTTATTGTGCATGGTCTCTTTTGCACAACTCCATCCATTTCAATGCTGCCATTCATGAGAACGACAGCGTTAGGAGTGATAGATTTATATGTAAGCCAGCGGTTTTGCACCCCTGCCTTTAAGCGGCCATCACATCAACGTTAACATAGGAACTGATGAGGTGGTTAGCAGTGCAAAATCCCATCACTGCTTTTCAGTCCCCACTTGTGCGATCAGCATTAGCGTTGTGTGTAAGTGATGTACATACGCTCAAACACAGGCTCATAAAGGGCGTCCCGCCATTTCCTCCCGTGTGATCTAATTCACCTCGGAGGCAAATCACAATGTCAAGAAGAAGAAATGACCATCGGCACCGGCACCGTGTCTCCTTAACCCACTGACAGCGCCGGGCACTGAAGCAAAGCCGGACATTGTAAATTATTCACTGGAAGCTCCTATTGTTTATTTTAGGAGAATTATACGACTAAATGATGTGGGTAGGGAGTAGTTTGATATCTAGGGCCTCTGAAATATGTCTGACCTCTCACATTACATGCACCGGAGAGGAGGAGAGTGCTCAATATCACGGTGGAAGTGAGAATCTGGCTCTCGCATGCATGACAGGAGAAGTTTAATGCTGGCAATACTTCAGTAACATTTTGTCCCAAGATTTCCCAGAGAAAGTTCCGCTTCCCTTTCTTTACGCCGACTGAGCTTTGCGAGACGTGTTTTAACCGATACCACGAGGGAAATCCTTTTCTCTAGCCGGGATGTGGCAAGCGTTCCTGTGCCAACGAACGCAACACTTGAAAGCTGTTGTTTTACATTTATTCATTTAATTATCCCTCACGTCTATGCCAAACCAATATTCATTTTCACATTAACACCTGCTGCATTTCCCGCGTGATTATCATCAGTTTAATCCCGTCTATTAGCTGGGCTCGCCTGGTGTTTATGTAACCGGTTATTTTCTTGCCCGGTGCGGGATTCGGACGGGGTGTACTGCACCACAAGGCGACGTCACTAACCGCTCGACTAAAGGGTCAGACCCGTTAGCTAGGGACTAACGTGTCTTATTAGTAGTTTACAGTCGTCACCCTCCCCGGAAGCGCGCCCTCGCGCTTGTTCTTCCCGCGCTCCGAAGAGACATTCTGAGTATCTGCACACTTCCGGATCCCACCGCTGCCACCAGTGTAACCGGTTATTTTCTTGCCCGGTGCGGGTGTGTCTTATTAGTAGTTTACATTTATTACACCGAGCTAGCATCGGCCACCATATAGACCAAGGGCAACCTTACATCCTGATGTCGAATGGATGCAGATTTTTTTTCCCTTTATTTTTCCTTCTCCTCGCTGGCAGGTCTTGCCCAGGCTATTCAAAGACGCACACGTTTCCCGCGGTAGCGGCGGCGGCATGGTTCAGTAGCGAAGCTGTAAAGCAGTTTCGGCTCGCCGTAAACACATTTGATGAAAACAAATTAGGAGCAAGAAATATAACTGACGGAAAACATAACAGCCAGCAATGGAATCACATTAGCGGGGGGGGGGGGGCTGGATGCCGGTGCAAATAAATGTGCATTTAATAAATGGATAAACGCAACGCATAAAGCCCCGCGTTGCCAAAACGCGTTCATCATCTGAACGCGTCCCTCTTTTCCCCATTAAATCCCGTATTGCGACACCTTGCAAATAAAAGTGTGGGCTTAACAACTTGACGGTTTACAACGGAAGTCACCTGTTGACACCCGGGTCCTGTAATATTGCCGAGAGCAACTTAACGCCTTTCAGATGAAATCACTAATGGCAATAATCTTTTGACAACATGAGATGAAAGTCTCTCTGGTTTGTCACTGTGACGCAGTACTATTCTTGTTAATGAATTTTTAATATCCTTAATGACAGGAGAGGAACGATGTAATTAAAACAGCAAGTTGGGAAAAACGCTGACTCCAACTCTTTATGGGGACTGTTTTAATGTTAGTTTAATTGGAACTAACACATTATCTTAATGAACAGATTGCCTTCAAGGAGACCATTTCCCCTCCCCTATGGCAAGCTCAAACCAGCCATAGAGAGAAATCCATTTTTTCGTTTATGAAATGCCCAAGAGGAGCCTTACAGAAAGGAGAGTACACAGACATTTGTTTTATTTCTTCTTCTCAATTGGATTTGCTCTGTCTTGGTGCCGTCATTTCATCAAAGTAAACAGATATTTACACCGGCGCTCTCTGACAGACACAGAGGAAGGCTTTAGCGGGATGGGCCTGGCTGCTAGGAGAGCCTCGTGGCATGAAATACGTGCACCGGGTCGAACGTGGCCAGCCAGCAGACAAATTGACCACTCCGCAACCTTGACACAGCCGACACCTGGACAGCTATCACCTCCATGTCCGCTTTTACTCTCCTCATTCTCGCTGAGAGGAAAACATGGGGAGGTTGGATTGAGGAGAGGTTGTTTTTTACGCCGTGAAGCTTTGGGCAGTTGAGTTTAATTTGGGATTTACAAGTGACATTGTGCCCCCGTGGCTGTCTTCTTACCGGGCCGGGTTTATGGAGTGAGACAGTGGGGTCTTTTCCTTGTGATTAGGAGGCCTGAGCCGGCCACGCTCAAAGTATTATAGCCCGCAGCATTATGTATCAGAGTTTACAGACCCCGTCCATCTCCAGAGACCCTTACATCAGACACCTATCAAACCACCACCTTGTCTCACACCTAAGGAAGGTCATGGCTATCAAACAAGTCAACAACAAATGAAGACGTGCATGGTAAATACAATATATGGAAAATGAAATACAGTGGAAAAAAAAATAAATTGTGAGAGGATATGGGGGAGAGGGAAAAAAGGGCCACAGAACAGATTAATATTCTTAAATGAATTGGGGTTTTCCAACTAAGGGGGGAAAGTGGAGTATGAACTGTGAACAGCCACATGACGACCCTGAGGCTTATCTCACCGAGGCTGTTTGGCTTAAGCCTCGGCATTAATACACTGATAGCCTACGGAATAGCCAAGCATAAAATGAATGTGAAAGGATGAAGAAACAACAAGAAAAGGGAGGAAGAAAGAGGATGAAAGTGGTTAGGCCTCCAGCTTAACAGAGCAGAAATATAGAGCTACCAGGAGCATTACAGGGAGGCCCTTATTGATATGAGTGTTATTTTGGAGACATGCCTTTGTCACCGCTGTACAAACAAAACCCGCCAGAGAAAAAACTGAACTTTGAAATTTCTTCAGTGGTCAGAAAAGCTCAAGAAAAAAACAAATATACTAAAAGGCCAAAATCCAACCATATATTCATTTGCCAACCAAATAAAACAATAGGTGCATTATGAGTGATAAGTGAGTGTGAACAAATGCAAAAACCCTGTTAAACAGAAGGGATGGGGAGGGAGGGGGGTCCTCTGTTTAGCCTTTGTAACTACAGCTCTGAGAATAAGATTTTGTCCCTTCATTTTATTGATTAAAAAAAAAAATCCCAGAGGCACTAAAACGTACAGTCAATGATTAATGTCCCTCTCAGAAAAAGAAATTATATGGAATAAATTAAACTACTGCGGCAGCAAATTGAAAAATAAGAATGTAAATGAGCTTTGAATACTTAATATCATAGAGAAAAATAGGCAATGAAGCCCAAAAATTATGAGGGATTGGCACAGAAACATGACATTAGGTCTAATAGCACAGAGTAGATTTTCTCCACTGTCAAAATTTAACTGTCTTATCTGATTTCTCTGCCAGGTAAATGAATAATGGGGGACAATGGATGGCAATTGAAAGCACTAACCTTCTTCAGAAGGCAAAAGACATGGAGTCAGCGTGGCCTATCGGTGTGCTAAGTGTGAAATAAGAGAGTAGTGAAATAATATCATTACTGAAGCACAACAGGGATTATGATATAAATTCATCAATCATATAGTTCACCATGATAAACATGGGGCAAATGATTTTTTACTTTTCAGAACTCCTCGTTAAAAGGCGTCACGGCGTTTCGTCATATGGGAGGAATTTCTTTTCGTGCAAGTTCTAGTAGTGAGGCAACTGATTAAAGTAAACTGTCTCAACCTTCCCAAGTTCATTTCGACGCCCCCCCCTCTCTGCATCAGAGAAATATATATCCAGGAGTGGAGCAGCACCTGCACGGAAATACACAAGATCTTAGACAGTAGTTGAAATACAGTTTTTAGGTACTATCCCGCTTCCTGCTATATCCCCTCGCCTACCCAGCAGCAGAGAGGGAAGGTGTATTTGGTGTCATGGCTCTCTCAGTTGGAACCTTTAATTATGACTCCACAGTATCAGTTACAACAACCTTGCCGAGATGCTAAAACCGTCAGAGGCTTGACTACTCTACCTTACTTAATCTGAGGAGGAAGCACCCCGACGCTAGTGTACCACCAGCCAATTGAATCACCAGCCAGCACGCAGCCACATCCTGCATCAGTGTCCAATCCCAAGCCGAACCAAAAGCGAGTCACATGATCTGCCTCCTTAGCATCCTCAGTTAACACCGGTTTTCTTTTTCTCCCCGCTTTTTTTTCTTTCTTCTTCATACCTAATATTATTTGCCTCTTCCTGCCCGTCTTTGCCGTGCTCTCTCTTTCCAGAGAATATAGTGAGGTCTGTGCGTGCAGAGCTAAAGACGCTATAAAAACTGCTGAGGTATAAAATCGAAAGTGCTCAAGCTGTCTGCGGGTTGGGATGGTTGGCTGGCTCAGGCCTGTTGGAAGTGGTGAAGGATCCCTGGCCAAGAACCGCCACCGGTGTAAATCAGAGAAAGTTTGAGCTTGTTTGTTTACATATCGCAGGCTTTACAGTGGGCCTACCGCAGCACACCGGCAGCTCTGCCTGATCCAGACTATTGTATGGGTCATAAAACTAAAGATTAAAGTGACTGTGTGCAGCTAGAACCTGGAGACACCCACCCATTTCACGTTTCCACATAACATTTTGTTCAGATGAACACTGCTATTATGCCAAAAGAACAAACACTTCCAAAAGAATGACTGATGTACCCATGTTCTTCCTGCTTTGTATTTACCTGGCAAAAGACAACTTCATCAAATAAACAAGGGCGTGTGTTTGCGCAGCGCCTTTGCGAACTTGAGGCGGCATCTTAAGTCTTTACATGAGAAGGAATGTCCATCCATCCATCCGTTATCCAAACCGCTTATCCTGCTCTCAGGGTCGCGGGGATGCTGGAGCCTATCCTGGCAGTCATTGGGCGGCAGGCGGGGAGACACCCTGGACAGGCCGCCAGGCCATCACAGCCCCCCCCCCCCACACCACACACACACACACACACACACACATTCACACCTAGTGACAATTTAGTATGGCCGATTCACAAACCGGAGCACCTGGAGGAAACCCATGCAGACAACATGCAAACTCCACACAGATGATGGCCCGGAATGACCCCCAAGGTTGGACTACCCCAGGGCTCGAACCCAGGACCTTCTTGCTGCGAGGCAACCATGCTAACCACTGCGCCACTGTGCTGCCCTGAGGAGGAATGTGCAAATTGATATTAAAAAAAACATTTCTTTCGGCTCTTCTGAAAAGAGCTAAAAGTCCTTTTAGGAGACAGGGTGTAATCATTTGGATGCTTTGCCATGTGAATTTGAAGTGGCAATACCATAGCGTTGACTAAAAAACAAAAAATTCTGTCCAAATGTAGTGCCAATGCAGCCATTACTTTTGGACATACACCAAAAAGCGACTTTACCTTCGTTTTTTTCTTATCCCTGTTCATGAAGTCACTAGTTGGGGCACTACACCAGTGCTGCAGATTGCAGCAAGTTAGGAAAAAAAACAGCCACCCAGGTGTTACAATGTCTTTTCAGGTGTACCATCAGCCAAAACACTTATCCTTGAGAGAAATCAAGCCTGCATGCTATCTTATCGGGACTTACAGTAGTGCACATACAGTAGAAATACACACAGCTGCTCATGCAGACCCTGCTCACAGGAAATCAAAAGCGAGTCAGAGTCTTTGACTTACGCTAGCCTATAATCCATATGTGCACGTGTACATGCTGCATGTGTTTGACTGTATGTGTGTGTGTGTGTGTGTGTGTGTGTGTGTGTGTGTGTGTGTGTGTGTGTGTGTGTGTGTGTGTGTGTGTGTGTGTGTGTGTGTGTCAACAGCAGTGGTCTGGTTCAGCGATGGAGGAGAAGTGAGGAGAACAGTGGAGAGTGAAGCCGCCCGTCCCTGTTGTTTTGTGACAGTCCTAGGCAGAGCGAAGGAACTGTACCAGTGTACCTTTGAAAGGAGGTGGCCAGTCACAGCTGACTCTCTCCACTGATAAGCAGAGCTTTTCCTGTTTATTTATCTATTTTCTGAGCATTTCTGAGGATTTTCCTGTTAGGCCCTGAACTCCTCACAATGCCATTGTGCCCATGTGAGCTGCAAAACAAAGTGCCGATATACAACGCGATCAGGACTGAATCGTGCACGTCTGCATTCTGCTGATGGACAGAAAGTCAAATGTTGCATTATCAAACATCCATCCATCCATCCATCCATAATATCCAAGCCGCTTATCCCAATTGGGGTCGCGGGATGCTGGAGACTATCCCAGCAGTCATTGGGCGGCAGGGGGGGGGGGGACACTGGACAGGCCGCCAGTCCATCACAGGGCATTATCAAACATGTATATGCAAAATATTTACGCCACACTTTTTTTTGTCCTTTATCTAAAAGCAGAGCATGCTTGCCATGACCCCTTCCCTACACGCAGGCACACGCACACACACACGCACACACGCACACACGTAAAGAAAAAAAATATGAGGGATGGAGGGAGGCGACAGGTAAACAAATTCAGTGTCATATTCTCCCGCTGTCTTCACTGTGCCACTTGGCATTTTAATGGAAGGGAATCTGATGTAACATATAGTAGTAACTACAGCAGCAGGCTCGTACCAGAGGGGAAAACTTAACTCCTCAGACCTATGCATTAAACATATTGTAGAATAGAGTGTAACATTTATCACTGTCATTCCTAGAGAGTTTGTGTAAATTTAAATGCGCTCAAGCGTGCTGATTCCCCCCCCCCCTACAATGTATGCGTACAATGCCACCCCAAAGCCCATTTTCCTGAAATCCTTCTCATTGTTCTGCACGACCATACCGCCAAACAGCTATTCATCTTTGGGGAATATGCTATACAAAAATGTCTTTGTATTTGAGCCCTTCTGCAGCTACTACGTTCCGTGTTTCACGGCACAACCGCGTGCCCAGTTATTACCTTTACCATTACTTCTACAGTATTTTGATCCAAATGCAATGAGATTAAAAAAAACAATTGAAAGATGAATTTAGCTACAAATTAAGTAATATATGGAAATAATCTCTGGAATTGCATATTTTATTTATGTATTTATTTTTTTACGTTCTTCTCAGATACTTGCAGGGCGTGAAAAGTACTCCGGCCTCGCTGACCTTGCTGACGCCGTGCCGGTGTTGCGCTCTGACCTACAGAAAAAAGGGTGTCGAGCAGGATATTAAACGAGAATCTGGGATAATTCATTTGAAGTACTTTTCCAGAATAGTGGGCTGAAGTAAAACGAAACAATAATGCCCTTAAGTGCGGAATACATTTGGGGGGAAAGTGCGTAGCAATACCAGCCGACACCTTTTGAGCATTAGAATAAATTACCTAACCTTTCCAACTGGCTGTGACACAAAAAAACGGGAGAAATGACAGATAACGGGTTATTATTCACTGAGAGATCCTATACATAATAATGATGTCATCAATAATGGCTATGATACCACAGCTCCTGCGGCTTTTAAAAACATTTAAGGGAATTACTTTTTTTTTGGAATCATCAGTCCAAGTCTGGGCCTAAACCGCTCGGCTGGAAAAGAGGACAGAGTCCTAAAGAGCGCCAGAGATTTCAAAGGAGAGAGAGAGAGAACCAGAGAGAGAGAGAGAGAGAGAGAGAGAACCAGAGACAGAGAGAGAGAGAGAGAGAGAGAGAGAGAGAGAGAGAGAGAGAGAGAGAGAGAGAGAGAGAGAGAGAGAGAGAGAGAGAGAGAGAGAGAGAGAGAGAGAGAGAGAGGGGACCAGAACCAGAGAGAGAGAGAGAGAGAGAGAGAGGACCAGAACCAGAGACAGAGAGAGAGAGAGAGAGAGGAGAGAGAGGACCAGAACCAGAGACAGAGAGTGAGCGAATGAGAGAGAGAGAGAGAGAGAGAGAGAGAGAGAGGAGAGAGAGAGAGAGAGAGAGAGGACCAGAACCAGAGACAGAGAGTGAGCGAATGAGAGAGAGAGAGAGAGAGAGAGAGAGGACCAGAACCAGAGACAGAGAGGAGAGAGAGAGAGAGAGAGAGAGAGAAGAGAGAGAGAGAGAGAGAGAGAGAGAGAGAGGACCAGAACCAGAGAGAGAGAGAGAGAGAGAGAGAGAGGACCAGAACCAGAGACAGAGAGAGAGAGAGAGAGAGAGAGAGAGAGAGAGAGAGAGGACCAGAACCAGAGACAGAAGAGTGAGCGAGCGAGCAAGCGAGAGAGAGAGAGAGAGAGAGAGAGAGAGAGGAGAGAGAGGAGAGAGAGAGAGGAGAGAGAGAGAGAGAGAGAGAGAGCCAGAAGACGGAGTAGAAAGAGCTGAAAGAGAGACACAGAAAGACAAAGAGAGTGACAGAACACAGTGTAGAACAAGAGCTGAGAGAGAGAGAGAGAGAGAGAGGGAGAGAGAGCGAACAAGGGGCACTGGGAGAGGAAGAAAGAAAAATGTGCCACATTATGTTTCTGGAAGCCTGTTACCAAACGGCACTCATGAGTCAATTTGCCAAATAATGCAAGCAGAAACTCGACTGAGGGGGCACATCAGTGCCTTTAACGTGCAAGGTTGTCAGTGGCCAGCAGACCACCGATACATCTCATCTGACAAATAACAGAATTATCCTTCAGGGATATACAGTAGATGGTAGTCTTTCATTTTGGGCTGGACTGTTGTGCCCCTTGCTAACCCAGGGTAGAAGTCATCTTTGATGGGAGCCAGCGAGCATGCACGGTACACACACACACACACTAAAATATACATGCACACAGGCACACAAACGCACACACGATGCTTCAGTGCTTGTCACAATTCACTCTTTTCCTTTTTAATGAGTCTAAGTCCTTTAAACACAAAGAGCAGGGGGCTCAACAAAGGGCTAAACAGCTGCTTAACTCCAGCCTATACATCCTATGCATGCGCTTGTGTGTGTGTGTGTGTGTGTGTGTGTGTGTGTGTGTGTGTCTGTGTGTGTGTGTGTGTGTGTCTGTGTGTGTGTGTCTGTGTGTCTGTGCCTAAGTTGCCTGTGCACACAGAAGAGGGGCAGATATGCATACATTTACTTGCGTGCAAACAAAATGGTTTTTCTCCGCAACTGTTCCTGGTGTTGGTCCCTGAGTGTATCCATATAAAGATGAATACACATATATTTTCATCCGTGCATGCTTGTGAGTGCTCCCTGTGCCTGTACATGCATCGGTGTGTGTGTGTGTGTGTTGTGTGTGTGTGTGTGGTTTTTGCGCGCGCTTCATCATTAATCTGCATCAGAGTTCATCAGAGAGGAAAAGAATGATCAGGCAAATGAGGTAGCCGGGCTTAAGGAGGTGAACAGAGAAAATTAGCGTGTTTGTCTGGTGTTCCTGTCAAAGATACCATGTATGTGTCCCTGCCCCTGATTTACATGCCACTTCTTCTCAGTGTGCGTTCGCACTCTCGTGTGGTTTCGTGGATGTCATGCGCGTTCTTTGGTCCGCAGAGGAAGTGACACACTTTTTTTTTTTGCCTGCGTAAAATTCAAATAGTAGTATCTGATTTTTGTCAGTGCTTCACATTGACGTTCGATGATTGATAGTTTCCATTTGCAATGAACATTCATTATGGAGCATAATGTAGCATATTGTACATTTCAGCGAGGGTCATTTTCGAAAAGCCATTTACTGTGCCACTGCAGAAAATCTTAAAATAAATTTAACTGTCTGAATCCACCATCAGAAATGACTTTATGCATTTTGCTTCATAATTAAGGGCTTTCACATCCATAAACTTAAATCACTGTGCACAGATGCTGAGGTATAATTAAAGCATTAAATATGTGAGCGATCAACTCCCGCCAAACAAGATGACACCAGCGCTCCCCGGCGCCAGAACTTAGAGGTGAACGGAGAGCTTTGCAGAGCTCATCCACAGTCGTGCAGACCTCGGGCTCCCACCGTCTTCCCTTTCTTCCCCTGTTTTCCAACTCTCAGATGTCATCCCCATAAATCTGACTGGGTCGCCTCGGCACAAGCAGCTGAATTGATGCTAACACCATTAGCTGATGATTTAATGATACTGTAGATGAGGACAGCCATCCCCTTTCTATCATTCTCCCTCTCCCCCCCCCCCCCCCCCCCGTCCCCCGGCCCGCCGACTGAGGAAACAGTGGATCCGTGTGTTTTTGAGGGCGAGGGCGGTGGTGCTCGTATCTCACACGCCTCCATTACCCCAAGGTCACTCCGTTGCTTTTCTTAATGTGATCAGGGAAAGTGTCACTTTTGCAGTTCTGTGGCAGTAAATAAGAACCGGCCTCTAATTTGAATGTAGTGTACCAGAGGCCCTTTATGGGTTGTTAATTTAGTGTTTAAATACATTTAACAGTTGAGAGAGAGTACTGATTAGGCAGGCTCTCCAAGTGCAGGCTATTTTTCTCTCTAACGTTTCCAGAGCCCCCCTCGCAGATGATCTGATAAATGAAGTGCACGGTTATTTTTTAAATCAAAAGGCACCTCAAAGACAAAGTAAACCCTGCAAAATTCTCATTTTCTGTCTTTCCTTTTAATCCTACTCAACATAGGTCAGTGAGACATATCGCAAATAATGGGGTTCATTACCTAATGCCCATTTCGGGGGAAATTTCATCCATTAATACCTGTTATTTCTTTTTCCTAAACATGACTTTTTTTGTAATCGGGGCCCTAAGATGTGTTGTAACTGTAATTTTAAACCATTAGTGTAAAGCAGATTTTTTTCCCACAAGTGTGTGTCTTTAAAAAAGAGAAGCTCACTTTTGGTAGCAAAGCTAATCATATGATCAACATAATGACGATCAATTCCATATCTATCAGTGACCAATTTAATGTGCAAATAAAGGCACGGACAAATTGATATATGGATTAATTTGTTCAGTCGTGTCCAAGCATAACTTATGGCCGTATGAAGTTCACTAGGAGCCAGACAGCAGCCAATCGTCCATTTTTATCGCTGTTATTATAATGGTTTTTTTTTTTTTTTGCTCAACTCTTTCGCCCATTTCCTCCACATGCCGAAAGCCGATGGTGGCCATGAAAACCAATAAGGCCCACCAGTCTTGTGCACACTACAGATTTCTCCTGACACCTAACGCCAGTTATGAAATTGGGGGATAAGTTAATGTGTCACGGGAGCATTGATTTTTCATTTGCTTCCCTCTGCCCTGGTCCCATTCATAGCTCTGTCCTCTCTCCGCTGTGCTGCAGGATGGAGCTCTGTGCAGAACACAGCTCGTCTGGGGGGCAAGGGAGAGCCAATGTGTGGATGCTCATGAGATGGTGCCACACCTGATTCCTGGTGACATTATGCCACAGTTATCTGCTTTGCAAGGGTAAAACATGAAAATGTGATATGTGAGCCCCACTTCTGGACACTGTCAACCTATCCGAGACGCTGTACCCAGAATACAGAAGTTTTAATAGACAGCATGCCTTGATAGGTTTATTACAGTTGTGTGTGTGTGTGTGTGTGTGTGTGTGTGTGTGTGTGTGTGTGTGTGTGTGTGTGTGTGTGTGTGTGTCACATTCATTCCAGTAAAAGTAATTCTTTGTATAGCTTCTCAATTTTTTTTTCCATAATATAAACACGTATTTTGGGTTCTGTTGCTGTACTCCATATCCAAACGACGGAGGGCCAAAATTAAAGATGACATCATATAATTGAATAAAGTACTAATGATGTATGGAACAACAGAGAGATCTCTCTGGCTGGGGATAAAATGAGCCCTATAAGAAATCTGTGCCTGGTCCTTCAGAAAGGGAGGGGAAGAAGAAAAAAAAAGAAGAAGGAGAAAAAAAAAAACACGCTCACGTAACAACAACATGGTGCTCAATGAGCTATGTCCTCAGTTCCATATGAGATTGGTTAATACAAAATCTTGCTGGTGAAAAACATTGTCCTGCTCCCAGTGACAAAGACAAAGTGCCTGTGTTTGGCGTACGCGAGTCAAAGGGACAGGTGACGACAGGGAGGGAGACCAGGGAGGGAATTTGAATTTCACATCTAGAAGGAGGCAGCACGTCATTAAAAACCCTAATTTCAGTGTCAGGTAGACTTACAGGTGATCCATCATGTTGTCAGAGGAATTTTATTCCATTTTCAAAGCGGTTCAAAGCGGTCTTTCCCCAGTCTTTTTGTTTCCGTTTCAATTAGATTTAAAGATAATTAAAAGGGGGGAAAAAACCCAATCCTGTGTGCAGGATTGAGAGGATATTTGCACATCTACAGCAGATCTAAAGGAAATCCATTCTAAGTGCAAAAAATTTTGCACAAATGAGAAAGCGAATGAAACACAGACTATTTGTAAGCAAGCAACACAGTAAAACATTACTTAATCTAAATTAAGTCATAATAATGTTTTGTAAATTATCGTTGGGATTTGACCCGTTTGCACAGGTGGCTGCTGCAGGGCTTCTCACAATGTATGCCACCAGTAAACTGCATATCAGCACCCATGAATGCCATTTATTGGTACATTTCTAAATGTTAACGCTTGTCAACTCCAATCTCTCCAAAGGAGCCTCTTTCGCTTGGGAAATAAAATGCATTGGAGGGGACCTGAGAGGAGGACACAAGTTAACCCTGATGGGTTGTGACAAAACACCATTACCTTCTCCTGTTCACACAGCGACGTACAGGACAGCTAGTAGTCTGGTGTCCCTGGGAGGAATCCATCTAAACAAGGTCTCACACCACGGATCCTGTGAACCAGCACTACAGGCTAAACATTTTAATGTTTCCCTAATGAACACGCCAGGCTTTACATTTGCACTGAAAATGCAATAGGCCATTGCTAACTACTGTTTATCTGTAGTGGTGATAGGTGAGCTGTGTTGAAGTGGGAGTTTTTGGAAACTATCCATGCTTGATCCGGGTACATAGTCTTCCCTACATGCATGTTGCAGTAAAACACAGATTGTGTCAACTTATTCCCTTTTTGTGCCAGAAGCTACATGCTATCAGTTATTGTCTCCAATCCCACGCAAAGTCCGGTGTGCAGGTGCTGAACGGCGATGCATCTCGGAGTGAGATGGATGTGACACGAGCCGCTCAACTCAGTCTCTTCCCTGCTAGTGTCGTAACATGGATATATAACCATTGCCGTCCTTATATCAGGCTCCCTAAATGGACAAAAATGCCAGGACAGCAAAAAATGGCGAACAAACCCAGAGCTTCATTAGCACAGCCCTCCCAGCATGCTTTGCGATGACAAATGATTGACTTGGAACAATATCTAAGGCGATCAGGATAAAGTACCAGCCATTTCAAGGCTCAGCAAAATTCAAATTCTAATTAGACCTTGCACCACATTCCAAATAAAAATGGGTCCCAAGGTAGTTTACCCTATCAGGTGTCTCTCCCAGACCACTGAAACAAAACGAATAAAGAAAATGATTAAAGCGATAACAAAGGCATAAAATTCAAATTATAGCAGCATCACATCTGGGATCTGTATGTCACTGCACTGCCATTTCCTCTCTCTCTCTCTCTCTCTCTCTCTCTCTCTCTCTCTCTCTCTCTCTCTCTCTCTCTCTCGCTCTCTCTCTGTTTCCCGTTGCCTTTCACTAACCAACACACACACACACACACACACACACACACACACACACACACACACACACACACACACACACACATACACACACACACACACGGACAACATTCCTTTCTTTCTGCATGAGGGCAATCAAAGAACAGGAGAGAGACGGAGAGATGGAGAGAGAGTAAAAAAAGAAGGGAAATTAAAAGGTAGAGAGCGAGAACGCAAATAGGCTCTCAGCTTTAAGGTTATTAATGACTCCTCAAAAATGTGCGACTTTTCCAATCTCTCTGAGAAGCGCTTGAAGGAGCCTGCAGATGAAGCTGACCTTCACAATGTTCTTTGGTCTTTAGTTAAGAAATTCACTCACCATTATGGCATCATTAGGGAAACAAGGATAAAATTACTCCATGGTTAATGACCTATAGGATCCCCACCAAAATTTGTTTCAGATCTAATAAAACTGCGCTTAACACACCCGAATGAATTATGAGGACTGCTACGCAGGGTATTAAAATGTGGGGAAATAGATTTTCTGAAGCTAGGAGGACTGGACTTTTCAAATCAGATAGTAGAATGGAATTTTCTGGGCAATAAATTCTACCATGTCTCAATTTCATTTTTTTTCCCTCACAGAATTTTTCAGGCTATGATGGAATCTGTGAGTGGGTTGGCCTCTAAAAATTCATTGCCAATTGCCGTCTCCTCCTCCATCCCCTTAAGGTAGCTAGATTGATGGATGAAAGGCTAAATGGGCGAATAAGTGGAGGAAAGTATATCCGCATGAAAACTCAATGTATGATGGAAATAAATGATTAGATACACATATAGATACTTAAATACCCCAGGAGGCACAGCTATGAAGTGCGCTTCAAACCTTATCCAAAAGTGCGGACATCAGTAAGTTTCAAGAAGCTTTGAAACAAATCATGCCAAAATCAGCATTGTTGATGCTTGTTCAACTTACACGTTTGCATTTTCGTCTGCATGTGAGCAGCCGAGCTGCTAATTAACATAATATAAGGCCGGATTCAGGGGACACACCAAAAGCCATTAGGAGGAACAATCCAAGGCTGCAGGCTATTGGGCATGTATAGCATGTACGCAAGCATGCATGCATACATTTATACACACACACACACACACACACACACACACACACACACACACACACACACACATACATGCACACTTGCACAACTTTGCTTTTGATGTGATACACAACAAACCCTATTATCATGTGACACACTTCTGTGAAAGAGGGAAATAGCGTTTTAAGGGCAGTTTTGTCTTAGCATGGGCTGGCTGTAGCCCCTGAGAGGGGTTTTGTGAGCTAATGGCATTTGCTCTCTTTAAACTTTAATCTTTCCTATTAATTCCCTGCAACTGGAGAATGTGCGAGAGTTAATGTTCCATGAACGTGTTTCTCACTCTGCAATCTCTTCAAGCTAATTACCTTCAGGTGCTAAATGGGGGGAAATTGCAATCCATTTGGAAGGGAGAAATTTCACCTCCCCTTTGCCTATGTAAAGCTGTGGGCTCAGTTAAAAGGAAAGAAAATCAAACAGAAGAAGTCAGGTCGAGAGTACATCTAATCAAAATTGGACAGTTCCTCGCGGAGCCCTGATTGGCTTGCCTTTTTCCAAGGTAGCTTTGGGACTGCAAATTGCTTCCTGTATTTTCCCGCCTCACTGCTTATCTTGCGGGTCACTCGGAGGTCAGCAGGTGCAGGGCGGAAGTGGAGAACTCCGAACAGATGTTTGATTGACATGGCTCATGCAGATTGGCTATCAAAGTCTTCTGATGGGAAATTGGTTGGTACGCCGAATGGCCATTTTCAGGAATAAACACCATGGAGACAGAGAGGAAGAAGTGATCTACTTTAACCCATTTATGTAAGAAAAGACATCTTGGGGTGGAGGGGGTGGACGGGGGGGGGGGCGTAATACATAACACGTTCGCTCTTGTTAGTGCAGGACATTACATCTTATGGATTGACATGGGTATCGGTCGGTGGCGCAATCAAGTTTCTCACGTGTGCAAAGGTTTCCCCGAGTCAATCGCTAATCAGTAACGCAGGGTGAACAGCTCATTCCAGACAAATGGCTCTGATAAGTTCTACCTTCAAGGGCTACCCTGCGGAGGAGGGTTATGTGAAGAGGAAGAGGCGAGATAGGGTCAGGGTGTGTGAACAGCGGGGGCTCCTCACGCTCCTCACAGAGGTTGGGAGCGTGGAGGGCCACTTTGTCCTCCGTTTGATCTTTCTCTTCAGATGACACAGCAGGAAATTAAAGATGAAAGGCGATTCTGACTACTGTCTAATAAACACGGGGACGGAATGTCCTCCATCGCTGCTCCGCGTCCGGTCTTTCTATGCGGGATCCATGGGTGATCCTCCTCATTCAAAAACCGCTGGCTTTAGGCGGCCCACATGGACCCTCTGTTGGATTAGCAAAGCCCTTTTGTAAACAGCGCAACCAAAAGAAGCAGGGTCATCACACAATGTCGACCTGAGGGATGCGGCGTTATTAATACAGCTTTATCTGTTTATCTGTTCATGGACAGTAACACGGAGGAGAAGACGATGTCAGTCCTGCTGACACAGTGCAGGTGTCCATTTTCACGACGGGGGGAGGAACGTGCACCATGAGACATCGGCAATTAGGGAAGAAGCCCCACAAATGTTCATTTTTGCAGTCGTTACAAATGCATTTCACCAGCGTAGTTTGTGAGAGAGAAGAAGAAAAAAATGATTTGCAACGCAAAAGTCTGAATCCAATTTATGCTGTTAAAAAAAAAGGATCCTTGGCAATGATATACAATGGAGGAAAGGAGCGTCTCGCATTTTTTCCCGCCCATATTTCTTGCAGGCAATAATAAATGAATTAGTAGCAGGGAGTTCTACAAACACTCCATATCTAAGACAAACAGTCGTAGTGACGGGCCCCGAGCTCCCACTGTGTCGAGGAATCTCCCATCAACAGCACTCCCTCCCATTCATCTCAGTGGCTCGGAGAGGCAGAAGACCAGAGCCTTGGGAGGCTAGGGAAACATCAAACGAGCTGCATCCCAATTAACCGTGGCCCTGTTATTCCAGGGCCGTACGAAAAACACTTAACGGGGGCCAAAACTGAAACACGCCGTGGTAACTAAAATCCAAGTACTCACATAGATTCCTGGTTTGTAACCTGGGTGGTCTTCTGCATTTTTTTTGTGTGTGTCTTATTTGCTCTGAGGCATAAATAAACCGGAATAAGTTGCTGCTGAGTTTTATTTTATTTTTTATTTTATTTTTCATACCCACGGTAACTGCGACATACTTTTTTTTCCCAATCTTCCGAAAATGCCAAAGCTATTTTGTTGAATCATTAAAAGTGTTGACGGTTGTGAAACGCCTCAGTCGAACAGCATCTGTGAGTAGCCTCAAGTTGCGGGAGATCCTCCCTTGTGTAGTATTGAAAGGTTATTTTCTTCATGAACACTTGAGGGTCCACTGATCCCTTGCAAGTGTCTGTTGGAAAATGCATTGACATTTTATGTGGATGGAAAAACCCTCCTCAGTTGACTCTCTTTCATTGCTCTTCAGGTTTCAGGTCATTATACCCGCAATAGAAGGACCACTCAACCTAGTTTGGTATTACCTTTGAGGGAAAACCTTACGCTACTTCACCTTCTTCATTCATAAAATTCACTCTCCAGGAAGGGATCTACACTCTTGACCTGAGGGTATTATCTCATGTGTGAAAACAGTTATTTTATCAGATCATCATTTCCCGTTTGTGAAACTTGAATTGAGGAAAGACTATGTGTTCTCAAAATTGTGAGATTTAAATTGAGGGCCACAATATTTTGTTGTCTATTCTATTTCTAGGGATTTGTTTTTCTTTTTACGTGCGCATGTCAATAATAGGTGTGAAAAACATGAACACATCACCGTACACTTTGCAGTCTATTTGTAAAATGCATGTATCTCAGCTTTATTTATGCAATTATGGGGCTGAGAGATTATATTGGTTAGATGTATTAGTGTTATAAGTGTTAATTATATTGACACAATAATGAAACCCTGCCTGATCACACATGTTTTACCTCCACATCAGAGTAAGCTTGGAGAGAGGTCACTGGTTTAAAGGCAAATCTAAAAGCAAAGCGAGCCAGCAGACATACATGCTAGATCTCTGCACATACTGCAGATCTTTTTTCTTTTTTTTCTTCTTTTTCTTGCAAAGCTTGGAGGCAAAGTTTCTCTGATCCAGCGGGGTTTAGATATAGTCATAAGCACCAATCCCAAGAGACAAGTCCATTCAATGCAAATACTGCACCTGCCATGGGTTGTAAAAGCTTTTGCGATTGCACTGAAAAACAGGGTTCACACCATTTGGAAAGGTAGACTTGCCATTTCACGCACCAGTATACCAGCTATCCGTGAAAACCTGGAGACATTCCTCGACAGGATTAGGGTTTTTACAATCACCAGGAAGACAAACTCACCCCCAAAATACTCATCGCCTTTCCCCAAATATCCCTATGTTGTCCCCTAAAAACGTGGATTTTTTAATTCCCAAATTTTCCCTCTCATCCATAAGATATTATCCATAACATATCTTATCATAGAAATAGCCAATGACGAGTTTACCTGCTTATATTCTATTGATAATCTCACATTTGCTGTATTTTCATTCCTGCAAATAACAGTTTTAGCCCTGTTTTGGTTAGTTAAGCATCATACAGAACAATGTACTACGTGTAATTATGATTGGGCTCCCTGTCAGTGTTACAGAGAGCAGAGACACTGAGATGGTCAAAGACTGTAGGGGTGGGAGCTGTCCAGGCATCCTGGCCCAGTCAGGCTGAGTTGGTCCAGACCGATAACGTAGGTAATGGCGTTTCTGGAAGAGTGAGGCCAGATGAAACACGCCACACGAACAGATACCACAGGCATACTGGCCCCTTCTGTCGGAAAATTTCATTTTTTCCACCAGGAAGCCATGAATGCTGAGGCTGAATCCAAATCCGGTTTTCCGCACTTTATCAGCGTGTGGCCCACCAAGTGGGGAGATGGTGGGGGGAGCGGAGGGCTGGGGGAGGTAGGGTGATCCACTCAGCCGAGACCCTCCACTTTAATCCAATTTACAGCCTCCCCCAGCAAAAGATAATTACAACCCTTAAACCAGCTAGGAAAGGGATAGGAAGAAAAGGCCTCAGTCACCCAAACTGTGCCTCTGGCCCCTGAAGTCTCCAACCAGAGAAAGGGAAGAGAGGGGGGCCTATGTCAGCAGAACTCAAGCTAAGGCATTGTGACAAACTAAGAATGTGTGTAGCTAATGAGGCAAAGTGATTTTTTTTCAGCAAATGGATGCCCGCTGGGCAGCGTAAGAATGCACCCCGGGACTTGTTTGCTCATTGATGTTCGCCACAAATGCAGGGGAGGTGTATTTTAGGTTGTAATTTTAATATGGGTGTGTATTCCTCATAAAGCGATGTAGTTGCATCAGTAAGCTTTGTCTGTTGAACCCTATTTAAAACCCACGGTCGGCACTTTGTATGTAACCGTCAGGCTGGTGGGTACCCAGTAGCTGTGCTCCTCTGAGATAGCATGACGCTTTTCAGAACTACCCATAATGAGTTAGAGGGGTAAAAACTGCCCCCTTTTGTATTTTCTTGACAAAAAAAAGAAAGCATATGTTTTTGGTGCTTTTTTTTATAAGAAGAAAGTGTTCCTCTGGTTGCTATAATCAAATGGATATTTTAAAAGTAAAGCTGATTGATTCTTTAAAAAAATGTTTTTTGGGGGGGTCTTTGAAGTGAGAAGGAAGAAATGGGGTTAACTTTTGCAAAAGAATGTGAAGAAATAATAATGAAGCGGCCCACAGGGGAGCGGAAACGCTGGCTAGTCCTAATTAATGGAAGGAGAGACGCTCCCAAAGTCTCCCATTCACAACCTCACAAAGGAGTTCTCCACCAAGCAGAACCTGGAATGGAATATGGGAGGAGTGAATGGAGACAGGGCAAAAAAAAGAAGAAAAAAAAAGCCTCAAGCTTCAATTCTTTGCACCCATCTTCCATTGTATTTCTATTTTATAGGGTCCACCCCAGGCCTACGGGCCTACGGGTCTACAGTCCACTTTCCATTCAGTGAAACTGTGCTCAGAGAATCCCACTGATCAGTTTGGTAAATATGGGCCCTGACAGTGTGTATGAAAGGATGGCACATCTCCAAGACCTGTCCAATGAAGGCCTCATGGACTAGGATGCTCCATCCTAGTACATGTTGTAGCCCACTTCTCAATATGGATCTCTCTCACTCTCTTGCGCTTGCTCTCACTCTATCGCTCACTCTCTCTCTCCTTGTCTACCTCTTTCAGTCTCTATCTCTCTCCCTTCTCTCACTTTCTCTCGCTCCCCTCTTTTTCTACCTCTCTTTCTGCCCCCTCTTTTCTTCATCACTTTTTCCTCTCAGGTGGATTTGAAGTGACCGGGGTCAAGGGCACTGGTGCAGCCCATGGGGGGGCGCTCATTTTGCTACAAGTCAAGTCAAGACAGGAGGGGTTTGTGAGGGGCAATAGCAGAAGTGTGGACCCACCTGCCACTGATTATCCCCCCAGTTAGAGGGTTTAGTCTTGACCTCTGAACTTCAGAGCCGCCCCACACCACTAATCTGTTAATTAACCGAGAAATACCCTGGAAAAACTTTGTACGGCCTTTGTGTGTATGTGTGTGTGTGTGTGTGTGTGTGTGCGTGTGTGTGTGTGTGGGCGTGTGGGTGCACATGAGCATATGTGTAAGAGGAAGAGGGTAGAGATAACGAGAGAGCGAGAGAGAAGGAGAGAGAGAGAGTGTGTGTGTGTGTGGAGAGAGAGAGTGTGTGTGTGAAGAGAGAGAGAGAGAGAGTGACAGAGAATATTTGTGTGAAGAGAGAGAGAGAGTGAGAGACAGCGTGTATGTGTGTGTGTGAAAGAAAGCGAGAGAGCAATCGAGAAAGAGTGAGAGAGAGAGAGAGCGTGTGTGAAGAGAGAGAGTGAGAGAGAGCGTGTGTGTATGAAGAGAGAGAGAGCGAGAGAGAGAGAGAGCAAGAGTGAAAGAGCTTGTGTGTGTGAAAGAGCGAAAGAGAGAGAGAGAGAGAGAGAGAGAGAGAGAGAGAGAGAGAGAGAGAGAGAGAGAGAGAGAGAGAGAGAGAGAGAGAGAGCGTGTATGTGTGTGTGAAAGAGAGTGAGCGATCGAAAGAGAGAGAGCAAGAGAGAGAGAGAGCGTGTGTGTGTGTGAAAGAGAGCGAAAGCGAGAGAGACAGAGAGAGAGCGAGAGAGAGATCACTGGATAGTGGGGGGACATCGTGGCATGTGTTGCTTTGCATATAACAGGCACAGCTAGCTAAGTAGGGCACCTCAAACATAGCTTTACATGGGTAGCACTGTCCTTTGTTGCCAATGTATTTATGTGCTTTTGTAACTTGCTACAATGCCCATTAACAGAAGGGGCCACCGTTTCTGTGGCATTCTGCTGCACATTACCTTTGACCCCTGCTGTATTGAAGATAGCAACTTCTAAGCAGTGACCATGAATACCACACAATGCACAAATGGCCCTCATTTTGCAGGAGGGCAATAAATGCATCCTGGGTCAAGCATGGCATAAAAAACACCATGATGCATGCCAACATATGAATTAGTCTTCCTTATACAGTAGCAATTGCTACAGTACTCTTCTGACAGTGTGATATTACCCTTTTACTACCTACTACAAACAACTCTATCTTATTTTACACAGTAGGATCGGGCACTGTTATTTACCTATGATTACATATCTCTTTAATACTTATATGATAGACGTATATTTCTTTGCAGTTGATTAGATTCACGGAATGTTGTCTTCCTGTAGACAAACAAACAAACAAAGGATCTCCGAGGTTTACATTGACTGGTGAGGCAGTTGATAAGTGGGGCAAGAAAGTCAATTAGTTGTGTGTTTATTAGTATGTGACAGGTGCTGGGTCATGCAGATTAACTCACAACCCTTGGAGGGATAGAAGCACAATAACAATGAAGCATGTCCGTCCGAGCAGAAAGTAAAGGTAGCAATAGGAACAGCAAAAGCCTGCTCCATTAATTATGCGGATTAATGAAGTTATGCTTGATTACATGTTGATGGCATTAAAACGACTATTTTTTCTCCCCCCAAAGTGACATAATGGACATCCTCACATAAATAATGGGATCCTCTGTGATAAAGGGAACCAGCACATTAAGTGTTATAAAGCAGCCCTCTTCTTGAACCCGCGATCGATTAATTAAGCCCATTGGCCTTGATTAACCAATCACGTTTCGTCCGGGGTCTGACCTCTAACCTTCAACCCTCCCTGACTGGAAGGGTATCGATTCGGGGGGGGGGGATGCTTTATTTCCAGCAACTGACACGACGTGAGCTTTAAAAAACCCCAACGCTGACTGAGTGTGGTTTAACTGACACCGCAGAGCGCCATAGCAATAACGCCGCTATTGTTTTCGCTTTTTCGACTGGGCGCCAGCTCGAACAGCCAACCGCACCCTTCTGGAAAAGCTATTATGTTCAATATCGGTCGAGCCGAAGACAAGGATCAATATAACTCGGGGGTTCTCCGAGTGTCAATCACGGCAAACAGACGCTGACGCGGATCTTGCGAGGCTATCGCGAGCGGCGATCTCGAGGGTTTTCTCGAGGAATTCAGCGGCTATCATGCGTTTTCCAATTAACTGATTTTTTAACACAGCTAACGCTAATGTATTTAACGATTCATTTTGAGGCGTCGCACGGTTTCGATAGTACAGCTGTTTGCCTTCGCTGCGTGTATTTCCGCTTATTTCCAACGCGGCCGAAGACGTTTCTTATTCCGCCGCGTGTAGGGCAGCGCTGATGTTTGCGCGGGAAAGGGCTTACGTCAGCAAAACGGCACAGCACAGTTATATTAACCCCAAGCACGGCACCCGACGGGTCACACCACCCTGACACGGGGCCGCTCACAAGCCAGCGAGGCGAGGCGACGTGGTCAGAATGAGCTACGGCATGGTTAAACTGTGGTCAGCTTCAGGACGTCCTTTTAATGGTAACCACTCTCATCCAATTAATAAGCGGCCCCGGCCTGCTGTTGGCTGCTCACCTCGGTGACTTTGCTCTCTCAGGGTCACAGCAGGCCCGTCCGCAGAGCTGCTCCGCCATCGCCGCCTCCGCTGCCGCGTCGCAGAAGACATCTGCTGGAGAGGTGTGGATCAGGTCAGAGTGCACACAGACATTAGGACGACCTCTTCAAGCAAGATATGAAAGGTGTGATGCAAAATTTAAAAAAAAAAAGACGAGATAGTTTTGATGCAAAAAAAAAAAATGCAAGAGTGGTAGCCGTCCTTATGGACAGGCTGCATGCTTGCCCGTGGCATGTTTTGGGTTTTAGCGTGATTTACAGTACTCCTCTCTGGTCTACATATTCTGGTCTCAACATCACTAAACATGATCAACGAGCAGGTTCTACCGACATGATAAATATGGCGTGTTAGCTCTGTATATATAATTGTAGTCACTATTGAGTCCACTACCAACACCCAATTAATCTTCAACCAAAGACATGACACTGACTCAGTACGGTAACTAGGATCTGCCCTGCAAACATAATTTTCAGGTAGATCATTTACCGGGGCAGGAGAACACATCTGACTGGCTTTGGTTTCTTGTTTTTTTTTCTTTCTTTTTTTTCGATGACACCCCATCTGAGTCATCACCGGTGACAATCAATCTTGACTTGGAGTTCGACACTTTCCACCGCGAGGACTCGCATGAGCCGAGATCCCCCTGGCAAGCGAGGACTCGACACGCCGCTGATATGTCAACATATCAAATAACCGCTGCGAGATGGCGTGGGCTGTGTGTGTGCTGCTTGTTTTGATGCTTGTTGAACAAGGCTGCGTGGGATTGCTCTCCCTCGCCCTGTGGTCTGTCCTGCAGGGTGCAGGGAGTCTGCGTCTACCCCCTGCACATCAGGCTCCCCCCCGGGGGCCCGGGCACTAGCCGAGGCAGCTTAACAAACTGTAAAGGCTTCAACTGAGCAGCACACAAACTGTTTTCTCTCCACAAAGGGACTGGCTCCAACAAATGTCATAAGCCTATAATGAGATAGCTGATCTCTTTGGTAAAAAAAAAAAGAAAAGGGGAAGAAAAAAAATGCTTCCCCTCTCCAGTCAGCGGCTATTAGAGTCAGTAAGACTAAAAAGGGGGAAGCTTCCCCGTTTTCTAAGAAGCCCTCGGAGGCCGGCCAACATGACAATGCTGGTCAATTAATTGGTGAAAAAGTGAAAATCCAATTAATGTGTATCAAGCTGGCAGTTTTGCATGATGATGGCTCATTAAGAGCCCAAGCTGTGGGTGGAAAAGAAAATGGGTGGAGGGGCTTAAACCCCACTCATTAAAGCTCTGTCTTTCTCAGTGGGGTTTTAGGGACTAGGGACGGATTTATTTATGCAACAGGTTTCTAACGAAACTTCAGTGTGACACTGCTTCTGATGAATTTGATGGTGCCAAAGTCTTTAAGCGACTCGTGAAGATGTCAGTGATTGTCAGATGTGACCTGTCCTTCTCTTCCTGTCTGTCTCAGTGCATCCAAACACAAACATATATGCGTGCAGACACACACACACACACACACACACACACACACACGGTTGGTTCCTGTGTATGCAAAACATCTGAGCTCAAAAATGTGTCTCAGTGCACTTTTTTTCTTTCTTTTTTTTTACAGAAACAAAAACAAATTGGAATTAAGCTCAACCAGTCATCTGTCAGCGGTAATATTTTGCTTTGTGACTTTTGTGAGGCGTGTAGTAAAATAGCATAACAGTTTAGGGTAACATTCAAATGCCAGAGATAAGATTAAATCAAATTTATTTGTATTGCCCTAAATCACAGTCTCGTCCCAGAGGACTTTATGAACACATTGCATGCTGGGCAAAACACCCCCCTATCCCCCAGACCCTGGATGCAGATGTGGAGAAACACCACAGGAAGCAGCCTTAGACATGAAATTAGGTATTCCAGAAGAGGTCGATGGCTGCATGAGTGCATCATATAAGGAGGTGGTATTGCTTTCTCGGCCACCTCTGGCCTGCACCATATAGTGACAGTATAAAAAATGTCTCCCCATACTTCTGCAGCCGGCCCTTGTTTGTGCAGCCCCTTGCCTCTATGTGTAAGATTGATACTCTTGCCACACTCTCATAGAATAATGTCACTTTAATCTTGTTTGGGGCGAAATTCGAAGTGGAGTGTGTCTACTTGTTTCCTGAGATTACTTCATCTTTCTTTCGGCAGCGGTGTGTGACTCTGCCGCCTGCTGTCCCCTGGCGTTGGATGTCCCATTACCCTTCACATGCTACAACTTTCTGCTGTTTGCACAACACTGGCCACAGGACCCAACAGGAGGCCGGCGTGCCACTGTTGTGTTTGACTTTTCTTTACTCCTCCGGTCTTTGTTTTCGTTGGACGCGGGGGGACCACTCGCAGACCGTCGCCGGACTGTCCCCGGCTAAGATTTTGCACACAGCCTGTTTGAAGGTTTCCCTCCACGAGGTGTGGCCCTCCTCAGAAATATATGGAAATACGTGGAAAATACTTGGTTTTTTGTTTTAATTGATTTTTCCTACAGATACAGCGCCGCAGCTTAGCTTTTCTAATTATGCAGCCGCTGCCATTCAAATTTATTCCAGTATTAAAATAATCCTCGCCAAAGGAGGTTTCGGCTACGCCAGTCATTTGGACACTTGCAAGTAAAAGCAGGCGAATTACTTGAGCGAGCTTTCACGACTCTATGTGCACCATGATTTCACCAGATAGTGAATAAACTATTCTCGTGCCATTATACTGCAACATCATACTCACTTTATAGTATATGAATATGGAAGTTTTTTTTATTTGACATCAGATGTTCTCCTGATGACAGCAGTATTTTCTCCAGCCATGGTTTCCATTCTCGGTGTCCCAGACTACACTCTGTACTGTAAGTACTTTGTATTCGCGTACTTTTCAATCATTTACGAAAACGTATCCGCCCTGACATTTTTTCCATCACGTGGACCCGTCGTCTCTGTTTGATTGAATGTGTGTGTGTCAGATGAGGGTTGGTCCAGACAAC
>NC_079223.1:35743133-35848133 GCF_029633865.1 Lampris incognitus
CGGTGCATTTGAGGTCCGTTTACTTGACAGTATTGTTTATCAGTGTTTGTCCAAACCAGCGTTTAATCTTGCTTTTGAAAACGGCCTGTTATATAACGTTACAGTTATATCGCCGTCCGTTTCATAGTTACGAACTGTTGCCTAAGATAGCTAAAGCTAGCTATAAATTATACACCTAGCTAGTTATCGTCATCTGACGTTAGCGCTCAGCTAACACCAGAATTCTCGTGTTATAATACTGGTATATAAATGAGGGAATAAAAACGCAGTGAGACAACTATATAACCTTGGTTAAATGTTGTAATTTCTGATTCAGAGCTCGTAAGGTTGAATGCTTTTTAAACCGAGAACACATCAATTTCTTTCTCATAGGCCTTGCTGTGTCTGTCATGGAGGTTAGCAAACTGAGAAAGAAGAACACATATTTGAAGGCGTTGGATGAGCTTTCTCATCAGAAGGTGGAACCATCTGATTCTGAGAATAATATGCTTCTTCTAGAGGTAAGATTAGATCAGGGATGGGCGACTTTGATAATAGAGAGGGCCACAAAAATTGTATCCTCACTACCAGAGGGCCAGATTGTGACCATGCACTTATACCAGTGGGATACTGTAACCCCATCACTCAGTTAACCAATTATAGATATTAATTTAATAAAAAGAATAAAATATATACCGGTAATAAAAAAAATTTAAACCAGCATAACATGGAACAAAACGCCCACATTCCTGAGTGATATACCATCATTTCAGTGCAATGGGGTCTCAAAAATCATAATTCAATAATCATACAAAACTTAACATTCACGCTAAGTGCAACAACTAATATTCATGTTTGTAGTACGTTTCTACTCTGCTCTCCAATTGCACGACGTTTCAAATAAACATTCATCCGTCCATCCAGCCATCATCCAAACTTATCCGCTTATCCTCCTCTCAGACATGTAGGTCAGGTGAACCGGCCATACTAAATTGTCCCTAGGTGTGAAGGTGTGAATGTGTGTGTGTGTGGGGGGAGAGGGGCCTGGCGGGGGGGGGGGCTGTGATGGCCTGGCAGCCTGTCCAAGGTGTCTGCCTGCCTGCCGTCCAGTGACCACTGGGATAGGCTCCAACATCCCCCGCGACCCTGAGAGAAATAAACATTCATTTGGCTTAAAATGGTAATTGGACTGCATTTTATATAGCGCTTTTCTAGTCTACCGACAGGCAGCACAGTGGCCTCTCAGCAAGAAGGTTCTGGGTTTGAGCCCCGGGGTAGTCCAACCATGGCCTTGGGGGTCGTCCCGGGTCGTCCTCTGTGTGGCGTTTGCATGTTTGCCCCGTGTCTGCGTGGGTTTCCTCCGGGGGCTCCGGTTTCCTCCCACAGTCCAAAGACATGCAAGTCAGTTGAATCGGCCATACTAAATTGCCTCTAGGTATGAATGTGTGTGTGTGTGTGTGAATGATGGCCAGGCGGCCTGTCCAGGGTGTTGCCCCGCCTGCCGCCTAATGACTGCTGGGATAGGCTCCAGCATCCCCCGCGACCCTGAGAGCAGGATAAGTGGTTCGGATAATGGAATGGATAGTCTACCGACCATTCAAAGTGCTTTTTTACAATGTATGCCTCACATTCACCCATTCACACACACATTCATACATTGATAAAGCCAATGAAACTCACCCACAGGTGAATCAGTATAAGGTTCTGTCTTAATGAGATACTTGTGGCTGAATGTCAGTGTTTGTGCATCCAATCTGCATGAGCTGGAACAGTTTCATCTGTCAGCCTGTTTCTCTCTTTTGACTTTGTACTTCATTGTTGAGAAGCTGCTCTCACAGATGTAAGTGCTCCCAAACATGCTGGCCATTGAGAGTTCAAAATCCCAGAGGAGCGGAAAGCGGGACTCGGGTAGTAGTCTCCAAAATTAAATTCCTCTCTCATTGCGCTTTGCTTGAAAGAAGGGGTCTGACTGTAGTTCGCAAAGTTCAAGCTGCAACTCTGAGGGTCGCTCACTGACAGCAGCAGAGAGGGGGTCAGTGAATAACGCAATAGGTTTGTCAAAGCCAGGAAGACGCCTAAACAGTGCACCAGCCAATTGAAGAGAGAAGGACAACAGTTGCCTAAGTGTAAACCAGTGGTGATCGGAAAAGCTCAGATTCGTATTTTCCAAACACCGCATTTCAGTTGCTTTCAGACCCCAAAACACGCTGCACCAGAAGTTGGCCCACCTCAAGGATCAGGTCCCCTGGCACAAACAGAGCAATATAGTGTATGCTGTTAAGTGCCAGGAGGATTGCCGTGACTTATACATTGGGGAAACTAAACAGACGCTGGCCAAGAGAATGGGACAACACAGGAGAGCTAACACATCAGGCCAGGACTCCACAGTGTACAACCATCTACAGGCCAGTGGCCGCTCTTTCAAGGATGAGGATGTGCACATCCTTGATAGGGAGGAACGCTGGTTTGAACGGGGAGTCAAAGAGGCCATCTATGTTAAGAGAGAACGACCATCCCTGACCCCGGGGGGGGGGGCAAGAGTACGTCTGTTGTCATTGCAAACATTCCCAAATCCTCTGTGAATAGTACACATGACCACTGAAACTCTAGTTAATGGTCACACCCATATTTGCATATGAAACTGGTCGTTGGTTTCAGTCATTATGCAACTGTATTGTTTATAAGGGTGAGGATACCTGCTGTCAGTTTATACTGAATAGGTCATTTAGTTGAGTGATGAAATGTATCTGTCAATAAATGTATCCAGATGAACTGATTCAACCTTCTTTGATTCTCTTACCTGGATTATTGAGCATGCTTCAAGACTTCTTTGAACAGGGCTAATTTATGCTTAAATGCATTCATGTGTGCATAGGGATCCGACACACTTTGGCCTCTTCCCTGTAACTGCATATTTAGGTGATTAAGATGCGAGGTAATATCCACAAGGAAGGCCATGTCGCAGAGAAAATCTGTATCGGAGTTTACTACAATAAGCACTTGTATCACATCGAATGCTGGCCTCCAAGAACATTGGGATTTCAGTGCGCAGTGCAAAAAACCTCTTCTAGCGCTTCCTGCGGCTCATCCATCTGATCTCACTGTGCATCTGTAAATCCCCTTAAGCGGCACTCACTTCATCCAAAAAGGCTACAAACTTCCTATGATTGAGAGACCTGTTACCCCCTCTAATGAGATTGGTAACCTTGGTAACTAAATCCATGACATCGCTGAAGTTCATTGTCTTGGCACAGAGGGCCCGCTGTAAGATCAAAATGAAATAGGATTTAGCCTTTGATAAAAATTCTCACAAAGAAAACCCACATTCATAACCATATATTAATAGTTAGCTAGCAATAATGTTACCCACCTGATGTATGATGCAGTGCAGTATTGAACAGTCAATGCTGCTCTGTTGAAGGAGCCCGGCGAATCTAGTGCGTCTTCCTCGCATTGATGACGCACCATTGGTAAAAACAGCTTAAAGCTTTTCCAAAGGAACTGAATCGAGTGCAACTGGACTTGGTATATATCCGTGAAGACGTTTCGCCTCTCATCCAAGAGGCTTCCTCAGTTCGTGCCTTTCTGACTAGACCAAGCTAGTCTGACTGGCTGGTGATGAAACTCAGATATTTATCCTCTTTAGAGTTGTTATCGGAGCTAACGATGTCCATGGCTCTTTGTGTTCCGATGTATAGCAACGCCCATCGTTATCAGAGGTATTGATATGTGTAGCTCTTTTGTTTTCCGATGTTTAGCAATGCCCGTCGTTATCAGAGGTATTGATATGCGTGACTCTTTGTGATCCGATGTTAAGCAGCAACGGTCGTTGGGGGAGATAGTTTCAACTTCGTTAACGCTCCATTCAGTGGTCATGAGCCGTTGGAGCCGTTAGTGACCGACTGTTGTTCTTGGAGGCTAAGCTTCTTGAGTCTCCTGGGTAGAGATGAAAGGACGGCAATTGTAAGTGGGAGATAGGTGGTGTCGCACACCTCCTCCCCTGTTAAGGGATGGTTTTTCCATTTTCGCATAGATGGCTTCCTTCACCCCTCTTTCAAACCATCTATCTTCCCTGTCCAAAATGTGTACGTTGCTGTCCTGGAAGGAGTGTGTCTTCTCCTTTAGGTGTAGATAAACTGCTGAGTCTTGAGTGTCCTGAGTTTCATCACCAGCCAGTCAGACTAGCTTGGTCTAGTCAGAAAGGCACGAACTGAGGAAGCCTCTTGGGAGAGACTGTTGCAAAGTTCTTAACCATGTTATCATCTCCAAAAGCTTTAGCCATCTCTACTACATATAGCTTCACTGTTTCGCCATCTGATAAGGGCTTCTTTGCTTTGAGAGAGGACTCCTATGTAGACGTAGTTTTGGTGAAAAGGCTCTGCTGTCAGTGTATTTTTCCTTAGAGGTCAGTGATGATAGCTGCTCTGGCACCTCCAGTGTACATGCCATATTTGTCTTTCTGTGTGGTATTGTAGTGGCGACTCAAGTTGAAATCCTCCCTGGCACTCTAAACACATAGGTTTGCCTTTGAATTCCGTAAAAAGATATTCTGTTTCCCGTCTTGCCTGGAAGACACGGTTCTCTAGGTCAAGTTTTCTTTTTTGCCACTCATATCTCTCCTTGTCACATATTGTTATGGAAGAGGCCCGCCGAGACCATGTGCAAGCAGTTGCTTGGCTACAGGTCTCTTGTTTTACAAGGGAGAACCCTCTAACAGTGGACAGTATAATTACAGTTGGGATCCTGTTTAAATGTGGTCAAGTGGTCCACTTGCTTCCAACGCCCATGAAACCAACAATTTATTGATATTTGGAAATTGACTCGCAGGCCGTACTGAGTGAGGCTGGGGACCAAATGTGGCCTGCAGGCCGCCAGTCAGGCACGCGGGAAGATGTTTTAAGTAGGGGGGCTGCCAACTACAACAAAAAGTGTTACAGCGAGCTGGCGTGGAAGAATGAGTGGAGAGGCAGAGATCTCTTTTTAATCGCAATTCCTGTGCCCCATACACTGCATGACCTTGGGAGTGCCCTTTTATTCACACCAGCCAGAACAGACCAGAGCTGACAATGTAAAGATCCCCCCACCCCCACCCCATGTTGCAAGTGGTGACAGTCTCAGTCACAGACGGTCCTACAGTCAGTTAGTCAGTAAACGGTCTTGTACATAGTCTGAGTCGAACCCCCAAAACAACAATACAAGAATAACCACAACATGAACACCGCATTATTCAAACACAATTTTAAAGCTAACATTAACAGTCCTACCAGCCATTGCGCTCCCCCAGCACAGAACCGCCTACAGTCACAGCGACCGCCTCCCCAAGTTGCTACAGTATGACGTCATTGTTTTGTTTGTAATATGTGTGTGTGTAGCAGACTTGGAATGGAGCATTTACTCACTTTATTATTAAAAATGTACATTCACAGTTCTGCACATCGCACATACACTCACTGGCCACTTTATTAGGTACACCTTGCTAGTACCGGGTTGGACCCCCTTTTGCCTTCAGAACTGCCTTAATCCTTCGTGGCATAGATTCAACAAGGTACTGGAAACATTCCTCAGAGAGTTTGGTCCATATTGACATGATAGCATCACGCAGTTGTTGCAGATTTGTCGGCTGCACATCCATGATGCGAATCTCCCGGTCCACCACATCCCAAAGGTGCTCTATTGGATTGAGATCTGGTGACTGTGGAGGCCATTTGAGTACAGTGAACTCATTGTCATGTTCAAGAAACCAGTCTGAGATGATTCGAGCTTTATGACATGGCGCATTATCCTGCTGGAAGTAGCCATCAGAAGATGGGAACACTGTGGTCATAAAGGGATGGACATGGTCAGCAACAATACTCAGGTAGGCTGTGGCGTTGACACGATGCTCAATTGGTACTAAGGGGCCCAAAGTGTGCCAAGAAAATATCCCCCACACCATTACACCACCACCACCAGCCTGAACCGTTGATACAAGGCAGGATGGATCCATGCTTTCATGTTGTTGACGCCAAATTCTGACCCTACCATCCGAATGTCGCAGCAGAAATCGAGACTCATCAGACCAGGCAACGTTTTTCCAATCTTCTATTGTCCATCTGCCTCAAGGTTCGACGTGTTGTGCATTCAGAGATGCTCTTCTGCATACCTCGGTAGTAATGAGTGGTTATTTGAGTTACGGTTGCCTTTCTATCAGCTCGAACCAGTCTGGCCATTCTCCTCTGACCTCTGGCATCAACAAGGCATTTTCGCCCACAGAACTGCCGCTCACTGGATATTTTCTCTTTGTCGGACCATTCTCTGTAAACCCTAGAGATGGTTGTGCGTGAAAATCCCAGTAGATCAGCAGTTTCTGAAATACTCAGACCAGCCCGTCTGGCACCAACAACCATGCCACGTTCAAAGTCACTTAAATCACCTTTCTTCCCCATTCTGATGCTCGGTTTGAACTGCAGCAGATCGTCTTGACCATGTCTACATGCCTAAATGCATTGAGTTGCTGCCATGTGATTGGCTGATTAGAAATTTGCGTTAACGAGCAGTTGGACAGGTGTGCCTAATAAAGTGGCCGGTGAGTGTATTGTTCACTCTTTAGGGCTATTTATTCACATTGATTAACAAAGTTTGTTGAAGTTAATGACATTCTGCTGTGCGGGTTATCTGGTAGTTTATGTCATAGGGATTGAATTGTTCACATCATGCATTGTTCACTCTTGAGCAATTTTCCTATTGTTTAGATAAGTTGGTTGATATTTATGATGTTCTATTGTGTGTTTTATTTCGCGTTTTATATCATGGACTGAATAGCCCACAATGCTGAAGCTCTTTATGTACTTTGTGTATTATGCCAATTTCAACATCTCTTCTGCGGGTTTTTTTTCTGTTTGTTTTCTGTTGTTTGTTGAACATCATGAGACATAGGAGGGAAGAGGGGTTGTGAGGAGTGGCCTTGCAATATGCGCGCCACCGGAATGACTAGTGTATGTTCCATGCAAACCTTAGGTGTAACAAGGACCTGGCGGTTTGCCTGTTTGTATATAGTTCTGTTGTTAAACTTTCAATTGGTCTATGTTAAATGTATTGTGCGGCCATTAGCTAATAAGAGACATATTCTCACTTTAAGTCTTTTCTTTACTACTCATAAAGTGGACTGTTTACATGTTATTTTGATACACTTCTACACCACCATTTAAATGGCCAACTTAAATATCTTGAGCTGGAACGGTCGAGGTCTGAACTCACCCATGAAGCGCACTTGTTGCCTGGAATTTTTAAACCGCAAACATTTTTCTATAGCTCTGATTCAAGAGACACACCTGACAGCGAAGGATGTACAGCGATTCCAAAACAAGCACTATAAAATTATAGCTCATTCATTCGCGTCAACTAAAGCTAGAGGTGTCCTGATTATAGCGGAAAGGAAATTACAGCTTGTGGTTATGGAGAATGGTAATGACAATGATGGTAGATTTGTCTATGTGCTGTTCTCTATTAATTATATAAAACTTCTATTAGCATGTATCTACGCACCTAATGTTTTTGATGAAAACTTTTTGCTCTCCATCAGTGTGACTCTGTTACGTTATCGAGACCCTCATTGCATTGTCTCTGGCGATTACAATACCACAGTCTCCCCAGAGCTTGACAGATCTACAGGCGCACTCAACACAGCTCCTCCCTCATCCTTAGCTCTAAGATTCTTCCTGGTTGACTTGAACTTAGTAGATCTCTGGCACATTCGTAATTACAAAGTTAAAGCCTATTCCTTTCATTCTAGTCGTAATGGCACCTCCTTCAGGATTGATTATATATTTGTCGGCCCTTATCTTATAAATGATATACCCCATATTAACATGTTCCCTATCTTAATCTGATCATGCCCCTGTGTCATGCACTTTAACACCATTAATTGTTTATCCCAAAGCACGCAGATGAAGATTTAATGACTCTGCTTAGCAATGCTGATTTTCTATTACAAATGAAAACACAACTTGGTGAATTTATTGAACAGAACGTTGGGTCATGTGACAATCCCCAAACATTATGGGAAGCAGCGAAATGTTTTATAAGAGGCACATGTATTAGTTTTTTTTCTAGGTTAAAACCTGAGCACAATAAGCGGTTTTCTGAAATTGAGCAGGAGATAGACAGAGTGGAGAAGGCGCAGAGAGAAACACCCTCTGAAGCCAACGCGAATATTCTCGAGGCGTTAAGGGGAGAATATAAAAATTTATCCATAAGCAAGGCCGAGTTTATTCTACATAAAACCAAACAGAGATATTATTATGTTGGCGACCGCCCGAGTAGACTATTAGTATTGTGGTTACACCGCCCCGAGCTGCCTCCCCGGCACGTTCAAGCCACTCCCCCAGCTCGGACGTGCCGGAAACATCCGAGCGCTCGGCTCGCGCTCTGAGACGAGCGCTGCACTGCACCAGGTGTTTGCCATCATCCATCAGGCACACCTGTGGCAATCAGGCAGCCTTCTACAAAAAGCCTCCCAGAACGTCTCTCAGTGCTTCGACGTACTGAACCCTGCGGTAAAGTTCTGACAAGCCCTCCAGCGTTCTTTGCTTTTCTGTTTATTCCCCAGTGTCTTATCTTCGTGTCTCTGTTTCCTCCCAAGACTCTTCCTCCGCGATTTCCACGGCTCCCCGCGTCTCCCTCGTCCCCAGCGACCTTCACGTTTCTCCCCGGACCTCTTTTGCGATCTCCCCCCTTGTCCCTCTACCTGAACCCCTCCTTTCGGACTCGACTTCCCGGATCTCGGACCTGGACTTTCTCGGACAACCCCTCTTGGATCACGGACTGGACTTTCTCGCCAGGTGCACGCACATTTCTTCAACACCTCCTGGTCATTTACATACCGCACCACACATTGGCTAAAAACACTCGCACATAGTTATACACGCAAACCACGGGACACCACACATAGTTTATTCACACATCCCACTAACAGAACGCCTTTTTTCACCATACATTTCCCTCCCACAATAAAACCCCCCTTTGTAGACTTAGAAGTCATCTCGTGTCTGTCTGTCTTGGGTTTCGCCACACGGGTCAGGTTCTGGTGCGCGAGCATAACAGAACGTCGAAGCCATTATGGACCCAGGCAAACCCAAGGAGCGGACGGTCCCTGTGACGCCCCTGAGCCCCGTCCCCCTAGAGGCAGTAAGAAGTCACAGTTGCCAACTTGCCTCTCTCTGCTCGGAGCTTACTACTGCCTTCACCCGTGTCACCGGAGAGATCAGCGATCTTCAGTCCGGCTCCCAGGCCGCGACGAGCACGTTAGATGCCCTCACCGCGCAGATCGCTGCACTCTCCACAGCGGTCTCCAGGATGAGCGACCACCCTGCCCTGGCCTCGGTCTCTGCCCCCAGCTCGGCCTCCGGTTTCCCCGTTCCTGGTCCCGACGTTCCCCCTCCGAGTCGACCCCCGGTGCGAGCCTAACCTCCCCTGCCCCAAGGCCTTCGGTGGGGAGTTCGAGCTGTGCAGGGGTTTCCTTGGTCAGTGTGAGCTCCTGTTCAAACACCAGCCAGCTAGGTATAGGACAGGAGAGACCAAGGTAGCCCTTGTCATGTCCCTCCTCACCGGCAAAGCCTTCAGCTGGGCCATAGCGGCGGTAGGCCATACCGAGCAGCTCGCCTCGGACTATGGTGCCTTCCGCCGCGAGTTCAATCTGGTGTTCGACCACCCAGCTGACGGGCAGGACGCTGCCGGCCGCCTCCATTCCATCCAACAGGGAGCCAGGTCGGTGGCAGAGTATTCCCTGGAGGTAAGGATACTCGCGGCAGACAGTGGGTGGGATGACACTGCGCTCAAGAGCGCGTACAGGAGGGGGCTGAGCGAGCCCATCAAAGATCTTATCGTTCGGGACCACCCCGCCTCCTTCGAAGAGCTCGTCACCCTCGCCCTCCAGATGGACGAACGGCTGCGGGAGCGGGGCCAGGAACGCGCCCTGCGCGCTGGCCCCTCCCATAGACCAACCCCCGTCCGTCCTACCGGTGCCTTCCCTGGGTCAGCGTCCCGTGGGATCACTCCACCTCGCAACCCTGGGTGGCTTCTGGATCCAGGCCGGAGGAGGAGCCCATGCAGTTGGGTCGGTCACGGCTCCCGCTGGAAGTTAGGGAGCAGAGGATGCATGGCCACCTCTGCCTCTACTGCGGGAGGTCGGGCCACTATATCAAGGCCTGCCCGACTCGCCCAAAAAGACCCGGCTCACTAGTGAGGGGTGTCCTAGTGAGTCTGACGACCCTTCCTCAGCCCCAGCCCAAGAAGAAGCACAACCACCTCTTTCCGGTCACTCTCACCTGGGGTAACCGCTCACTGTCTGTTGGTGCACTCTTGGATTCGGGGGCGGACGAGTGTTTGATGGACACCTCGCTGGCCCGGCAGGCCGGCATTCCACTCGTCCCCCTAGACACACCCCTCACAGCCCAAGCCCTAGATGGACGTTCACTAGGTAAAATCACACACAGCACTGCTTCCCTCACCCTCACTCTTTCGGGTAATCACGTGGAAGCTATCCGTTTCTTGGTTTTGCGCGCCCCTGGTGTTAGGAAGACCGTGGTTGGAACGGCACGATCCCTACATCTCTTGGTCTACTGGGCGGATTTTGGGTTGGAGCGTTGCGTGTCATGCCAACTGCCTTCGCTCCGCCCACTCCCCGTCCAGCGGCCTCAGACCCGTGCCTCCTCCCACGGATCTTACTGGTGTTCCTTCCATTTATCACGATTTAGCCCCTGTATTTAGTAAAGAGAGTGCACTTTCCCTCCCCCCTCACCGTCCCTATGATTGTGCCATAGATCTCTTTCCCGGGGCCGCCCTTCCCACCGGTCGGTTGTATAACCTCTCCGTCCCAGAGAAGGAGGCTATGCGCAATTATATCAGAGTCCCTGGCCTCAGGAATCATAAGGCCCTCGTCTTCCCCGGTGGCGGCGGGCTTCTTTTTTGTGGCAAAGAAGGAGGGCAGCCTGAGGCCTTGCATAGATTATCGAATGTTAAATAATATCACGGTGAAAAATAAATACCCACTCCCCTTATGAGTTCCACGTTCGAGCCACTCACTCACGCCACGGTGTTCACGAAGCTGGACCTGCGCAGCGCGTACCACCTGGTGCGCATCCGGGAAGGGGATGAATGGAAGACGGCCTTCAACACCCACCTAGGGCATTTCGAGTACCTCGTTATGCCCTTCGGCCTCACCAACGCCCCGGCCGTCTTCCAGGCATTGGTCAACGACGTGCTCCGGGACATGCTGAACACGTTCGCGGTGGTGTACCTGGATGACATACTCGTGTTCTCCAGGACTGAGGAGGAACACCACCAGCATGTCCGCCTGGTCCTCCAACGGCTGCTGGAGAACAGGCTCTTCGTGAAAGCCGAGAAGTGCGTGTTCCACTCCGCCTCCGTGGAGTTCCTTGGCCACATCGTGGAGAAGGGGCTCGTCCGCACTGACCCCAGGAAGACCCGAGCGGTGGAGGAGTGGGCACGGCCCACCAACAGGACGCAACTCCAGCGCTTCCTGGGGTTTGCAAACTTCTACCGGCGCTTCATCAGGGGGTTCAGCCGTGTGGCCGCCCCCCTCACTGCACTCACCTCCAACCTCCGCCCCTTCTCCTGGAACTCGGAGGCGGAAGCCGCCTTCTTGGCCCTGAAGAGGCTGTTCACAACGGCTCCGGTGCTCGCCCACCCGGACCCGTGCAGACAGTTCATCGTGGAGGTGGACGCATCGGACACGGGCATCGGAGCCGTCCTCTCCCAGCGGTCGGAGGAGGACCAGAAGATCCACCCGTGCGCCTTCTCCCGGCGTTTCAGTCCTGCGGAGAAGAATTATGACATCGGCAACAGGGAGTTGCTGGCCGTCCACGCCGCCCTAGAGGAGTGGAGACACTGGCTGGAGGGGGCAGGGCAGCCGTTCATCGTATGGTCCGATCACAAAAACCTGACCTACGGACGGCTAAGAGGCTCAACCCCAGGCAGGCGCGCTGGGCTCTCTTCTTCAGCCGGTTCGACTTCACCCTCACCTACCGCCCGGGCACCAAGAACGTCAGGGCAGACGCCCTCTCCCGTCTGTTTCCCGAGGGGTCCCCTGACGCCCCAGACACCGTCCTTCCCCCGGCCCGGATGGTGGGCGCCGTCACCTGGGCCATCGAATCAGTGGTGAGAAGGGCCCAGCGCGCCCATCCCGACCCAGGCAATGGACCCCGGAACCGGCTATTTGTGCCTCCCTCTGTCCGGCCCCAGGTGCTGGAGTGGGGCCACTCCAGCCATCTTGCCTGCCACCCCGGTGTCTACCGAACGGCGGCCTTCATCCGCAGGGGTTTCTGGTGGCCCACCATGGAGGCAGACACCAGAGAGTTCGTGGCAGCCTGCACCACCTGCGCCCGCAGCAAGGCTCTCCATCGCCCTCCAGCAGGTCTCCTGCGCCCCCTTCCTGTCCCCGGCCGACCTTGGTCCCACATTGCCTTGGACTTTGTAACTGGCCTCCCCGTGTCCCAAGGCAATGACACCATCCTGACCATTGTCGACCGGTTTTCCAAGGCCGTCCATTTTGTTGCCCTCACCAAACTCCCCTCTGCAGCCGAGACGGCGGACCTTCTCGTCTCCCACGTCGTCCGACCTCATGGGATTCCCCTGGACATTGTCTCTGACCGTGGTCCCCAGTTCACTTCGAAGGTATGGCAGGCCTTCTGTAAGGGGATTGGGGCCACGGTCAGCCTCTCCTCCGGGTATCACCCCCAGACCAATGGGCAGGCAGAGCGGGCCAATCAAGCCCTGGAGGCGGCTTTGCGTTGCGTTACCACCAGCAACCCCGCCTCCTGGAGCAAGTACCTGCCCTGGGTGGAGTACTCGCTCAACTCCATGGAGAGTTCGGCTACCGGTTTGTCCCCCTTCGAGTGTTCCCTGGGCTATCAACCCCCTCTATTCCCCCGTCAGGAGTTGGAGGTAGCGGTCCCGTCCACGAGGGCCCATCTCCGCCGATGCCGGCGCGTTTGGAAGACCGCCCGGGCCGCTATGTTGCAAGCTACAGAGCGGGCCCGGCGCAGCGCCAACCGGCGGAGAGTGCCGGCCCCAGCTTATCGACCTGGCCAGAGGGTATGGCTCCTGGCCCGGGACCTGCCCCTCCCTACCCTCAACCGGAAGCTGGCTCCCCGCTACGTCGGTCCCTACACCATCGACCGCATCGTCAACCCTTCGGCGGTGCGTCTCCATCTCCCTACCTCACTCAAGATCCATCCCGTCTTCCATGTCTCGCGCCTCAAACCGGTAGCCACCAGCCCCCTGTCTCCCCCTGTCCAAGCTCCTCCACCCCCCAGGGTCCTCGACGGTGGTGACATGGTCTGGGATGTCGACCAGCTGCTCGCCGTACGCCGCCGGGGGCGTGGGTACCAATACCTGGTGGACTGGGTTGGCTATGGGCCCGAGGACCGCAGCTGGGTTCCCCGGTCCTACCTGGCCGACCCCGCACTCCTGGAGGAGTTCTATCGGGCCCACCCCAACGCCATCGGACGGTCGCCCGGTGTCTCCCGTAGGAGGGGGGGTCCTGTTGTGGTTACACCGCCCCGAGCTGCCTCCCCGGCACGTTCAAGCCACTCCCCCAGCTCGGACGTGCCGGAAACATCCGAGCGCTCGGCTCGCGCTCTGAGACGAGCGCTGCACTGCACCAGGTGTTTGCCATCATCCATCAGGCACACCTGTGGCAATCAGGCAGCCTTCTACAAAAAGCCTCCCAGAACGTCTCTCAGTGCTTCGACGTACTGAACCCTGCGGTAAAGTTCTGACAAGCGTTCCTTGCTTTTCTGTTTATTCCCCAGTGTCTTATCTTCGTGTCTCTGTTTCCTCCCAAGACTCTCCCTCCGCGACCTTCACGTTTCTCCCCGGACCTCTCCTGCGATCTCCCCCCTTGTCCCTCTACCTGAACCCCTCCTTTCGGACTCGACTTCCCGGATCTCGGACCTGGACTTTCTCGGACAACCCCTCTTGGATCACGGACTGGACTTTCTCGCCAGGTGCACGCACATTTCTTCAACACCTCCTGGTCATTTACATACCGCACCACACATTGGCTAAAAACACTCGCACATAGTTATACACGCAAACCACGGGACACCACACATAGTTTATTCACACATCCCACTAACAGAACGCCTTTTTTCACCATACATTTCCCTCCCACAATAAAACCCCCCTTTGTAGACTTAGAAGTCATCTCGTGTCTGTCTTGGGTTTCGCCACACGGGTCAGGTTCTGGTGCGCGAGCATAACAATTAGCCCTCCAGTTAAAACAAAATGAATCCAAAGCAGTGATTAATGCAATTCGTACAACAGAAGGTGACGTTACAGGTCCCAGTCCAATCAACAATGTTTTCAAAAATTTCTACAGCAGTCTCTACACATCAGACTGCCATGTAGATATGGAGAAGTGCACCATGTTCCTTCAAAATTTAGCTTTGCCTTGTCTGGACCACTTAGAGAGCTTAAGCTTAGAAAGCCCCATCTATTTAGAAGAGCTTGAAACGGCAGTAAAAACTCTCCAAAAGGGCAAGAGTCCTGGTTTGGACGGCCTACCTCCGGAACTGTATCTAGCCTTTTGGGATCAGGTAGGACCTCTTATATTGGGCTCTATAAACTTTGCCATTGAACAGGGATCCTTTCATAGGGACCAGAGAAATGCAGTTATCACCGTCTTACTCAAAAAAGGTAAAGATCCACTTGAATGCTCAAGTTATCGCCCAGTTTCGCTGATTTGTGGAGATGTAAAGTTTTATGCCAAGGTACTGGTTACTCTCATGGAGGCGGTAATTGGGAAGTTAATTCACTTTGATCAGACGGGATTCATGAAAGGGAGAGTAGCATCAGATAAGGTTAGAAGCCTCCTACATGTTATCGAGGTTGCAGATACTGTTCCAGAGGACTGTGCTGATCTCTCTCTTGATGTTGATAAAGCTTTTGACAGACAGGAATGGAGTTACCTATGGCTGGTCATGGAGAGATTCGAATTTGGGCCTAACTTCATCTCCTTGACACAAACGCTATATGGTCATGCTACAGCATCAGTTCTCACAGGAACATAGCAATCACAACCCTTTCCTTTACATCGCGGAACCAGACAGGGTTATCCGCTTTCCCCTCTGCTCTTTGCGTTGTCCCTAGAACCTCTGGCTCAGTCCATCAGAGAGAGTGACACAATATCTCCTATAACCTTAGACCAATCTAGACATATTTCATTATATGCAGATGATTGTCTTTTCATATCTAATATTCAGACATCACTACTGCAGGTCCTAAAACTCTTTGATTTATTTAAAGGGATGGCAGGATATAAAATCAACTGGACTAAATCTGCTCTTCTTCCATTGAATACCGCTGCATTAAATACCAGTTTGACTGTTGACATCCCTAACTGTACTTCCTTTATATACCTTGGCATAAAGATTTACCCCAGTCTTTGTAGAATAGTTCAGGAAAACTTTTTGGCTGTGAAAAAGATTAAAGATGATCTGAAGAGGTGGGACTCGCTTTGTGTCTTTACAAGGCAGAGTTACAACTATCAAAATGAACATTTTGCCTCGGATTAATTTTTTGTTTTTTATTATCCCCCTAGCACCACCACCTAAATTTATCACGGTAATGCACTCCCTCATATCACAGTTCATTTGGGGAGGAAAGCATGCACGAATCAAACTTACAACCTTACAAAGAACCAAATTCACTGGAGGCTTAGCTGTCCCAAACCTTAATTTTTATTATTGTGCTTTTCAAATTAGACTACTGCATGTTTGGAGAAAACAGGAATCTGAGGTCCCTTGGTGGGCTATGGAGGCAGCACGCGTGAAGCCACACCCGTCTGGAAGAGTTATTATATACAGGCAGGGGTGCAAAAACATTAATTTATGATACAGGAGCATTGTAACCAATTCTATTGATGTATGGCAAAAAGTGGAGCTGATGATGGGCAAAATAGATTTATTTCATCAAACATCTCCACTATGGAATAACTATCACCTTCAATCAGGTGGGCAGCCTTTTATATTTCCCTCATGGTCACAAAAAGGTGTCTTCACTCTCATTGATATTTTTAACAATGCTGGACTCCGTTCATTCCAAGATATTAGGGAGGAATAGGATTTACCGGGCACCTCTTTCTTTTTTTACTTGAGACTGAGATCTGCAATGAAAACATATGGGGTGCCCTGGAATGGGCCTTTGCCGGAGCACCCTATGGAGGAGTGAATCGGTCCTGGGCAGGGTACTCGGGGGACAGTGACACGTGTATATATAACTCTCTGCTTGATCACTCTACTAAGACACTGGCAGTTGAAGGGGTGTGGGCCAGGAACTCCGCATTGTCGGTCTGGAAGCAAATTGGGAAACGTAATGGTCTAACATAAGCAGTACCTCTAAAAATCTTGCGCATCAGCTTATACACTATAAGATGATTCACAGAGCATATGCTACACCAATCAAATGTTTTAAAATGAAACTCATTACCAGCCCTAACTGTACTCACTGCCGGGCTCAGGTGCTGGGCACAACAATGCATATGTTTTGGGACTGCTCACTGATTAGAGATTTTTGGACACAGGTTATGTCAACGTTGTCAGAGTTATTAGGATTAACAATATTGCCTCATCCCTGCCTTTGTCTGCTCAATGACGATTTGTCTTTGTCTCTCAATTTAAATCAGTGAAGACTTATGCTGGCAGGCTTTACTGCAGCAAAAAAGACCATACTGACACTGTGGTTTAATCCCAAACTTCTTTTAATTAAGTGCTGGATGGCGTCCTACCAGAGCATAGTGTGTCTTGAGTGTACAACAGCATGACTCAATTGAGCTAAGACTGCCGCTGTGCAGGCATGGTCAGGCATAGCTGTGTCCATAAGAGACTACCTTAAAAGAGGGGATCTCCACCTCCCTACGCCCCCCCACACCCAGTAACATCAGACCTGGAGCTGGCCAGCTTTGGAAATTAGTAGAAATGGATGGTTGTATATACAATGTATAGTTTTGTTTTATTGGGGTTTTTTTCTTTCTTTTCAGTTTTTCTCTTGGGAAAGTCTGTCTCTTAGTTTCAGCTACTATGGATACGTTTTTTTTATTCTGTAATTTTTTTCCCTTTATTTCAGTCCTTAAACATTGTTACTAATGTGCTGCCCTGTTGTTTGTGTGTCGTGTCCTGCTTTTTTAAAAAAAATAAAATAAAATTGTTGATCACAAAAAAACATATACATTCCACGCAGCCCTAGCCTACTGTTTAAAATAAAGGTGTTTTATTTTATGTATGTATTTATTTATTATTTTTTGCATTTGTATAGAAGTTAGGCATACTGTTGGGTCTAAGATGTTACACAGCCACCTGCCACCACTAGGGGGAGCTGCAGCCCCCACACACACGCTAATGCCACCAATTGCCCATGTCTGGGTTAGACAATTCAGCCAATATACATATATATATATATATATATATATATATATGTCCAACTGGTGAGGACATTAATCATTTTCTCTATATTGATTCACAGAGAATCCTCTCTCTGGAAACCATAAGTGAGAGTTTTTCTCAGCAGCTGGTGGCAAAAGATGAAGAGATAGCGTCACTAAGGAGACAGCTGAATATGATAAGAGGGAAGAGTGATGCCCACCTGCTGGAACAGATCGACCGCTATGTTAGAGAAAAGGAAAACACAAAGAAATTGATTCAGGCTTTTGAGACTAAGAGAGAAGAAGTCAAGAACAAGCTGGTGATTCTCTCTGACAGATGCCAGGAGATGGAAGCCAAAGTTGAAGATTACCAGGTATACTAGGGCTTCTTGTCATTATGCATGCTCAATAATCCAGGTAAGAAAATCACAGAAAGTTGAATAAACGTGTCCAGATGAACTGATTCAACTTTCTATCACTAGGGCTTATTGTTTTTATTTAATCAATGAGCAGAATATCTACAATAAATGCATTTTGTTTGAAGAAAGAATTTGAATAATACGTTTCTTTTATTAATCCCCTTGGGGAAATTCAGTTACTGCAAATTAACCCATCCTAGCTGTGATCTGTGTAGCTAGGGGCAGTGGGCTGCTGCCTTCATGCTTCAAGGTTGGACAAACCCAGGGTTCAAACCCCGGACCCTCTTGCTGTGAGCTGACAGCGCTAACCACTGGGCCACTATGCCAAAAGAAAGAAAACATGTATTTTCATATTTTTTGAGTCAGTGTAAAAAATGCATTGATTAATTTTTTTTCCCAAAACATCACTAATCTAATGTTTAATGTTGACATGCCTTTTCAGTTTGATTTGATCATTAGTAGGCCATGACTGAAGACTGAGAAGGGGAATATTGTATAGATGAACCATATAGAGAGGATTAATTGTCTTGCTTTTTTACTGCACAAAATATTTGGTAGGTCCCAGGCCAAGATGGATTACAGCATGAAAAAGTTGTGTCCTTGTCACTTTCAGTGTCCACAACACTAGATGGCAGTGTTTATTTTGTAGTGGCATCCTTTCTTTACACTACCTTTAACTAGTAATAGATATTGATCATAATGGATATTGAAAAGAATTCTCCATTTGAAAGTGCTGCTGCTAACAGAGAGGGAAATACACTCTGATAAAACCAAGACACAGCAATAACTTTTAATTGAAGTGGATATAACATCTGAAATATTTGAGGGTATTTAATGTCACAGCATTCTTCAAATTTGAGTTTGAACATGAGACTGCTTTCATTTAAAGTTTCATTTATACTTGTGTTTATTTTGTGTAATTTTGTCATTTGTATTTTTTGTAAATTGGTGTGTATTCTATCCCCATATTTTCTCATAGAACTCCAATTCCAATATCCTTCTGACAATGTTCAGCAATAACCTGAAAGATGTAAGTTGGCATAGCTGGAGCTGGAAAAGTTCCTTCCAGTCAGTCTCTGGCCATTTCAATAAGGCCGCATTTATCTATTTCATCTTTCTTCATTAAAAGGTAATTCCATTTTTTTGCAGCCTCGGCCTTATTTTCATTGTTTTTGCCATCGTGCATATCAGTTATGATATCATTTTACCCACTGGTTTCATTGTGTAGATCTTGGACATGGAATCACTGCTAGAGACAGCTTTACAACAGTGTCTTATACGGCATCGTAAAACGAGTGTGAGACACATTTCAGCAAGTCCATTTCAACCTACTTATCCATCCATCCATTATCCAAACTGCTTATCCTGCTCTCAGGGTCGCGGGGATGCTGGAGCCTATCCCAGCAGTCATTGGACGGCAGGTGGGGAGACACCCTAGACAGGCCACCAGGCCATCACAGGGCAATCTGGAAAGTCCTGCGAGTAAATATACTACATAAATTATATTAGACTAAGTGATTGTAATCAGTTGCTACTGTCAAGGGACCAAGTGACACAGAAATCATCCAGTTTAAACCACGTGGAAGAGAAAACCAAAGTTAACCGTTATTTACCTGAAATATCAAACATTATCAACAATAGTCTTATCATCTAGCTGAGCAACTTCCTGGTTCAACTTGCAGAATATTTACAGTGATAAACTAAACATCCAGCACAATTGAGAATGGTAATGGAACATTGTGTACATAGTCTAGCTGAGGCACTGTTTTTTTTGTTTTTTTTTTTGTTAATGTTGTTGAAAAAGGCAGGTTTAAAGCTTGGGTTCCAATGCCCAGTAAGGTCTTGTGTAGTGATGGTCTCATGTCCAAAATCTTCAAAATGAAACCAGTGAATAAAATGATATTATTAGTGATAATGCACAATGGCAAAAACTACCAATATAAGGCCCAGGTTGTAAAAAAGTGAGTTATCCTTTAGATAAGATTATTATGGAATAGAACAAATATTTTGTTGTGTGTGTGTGTGTGTGTGTGTATACATGTGTTTGTTGTGTGCCCAAAGAGAGAGGTTTTTTTTTCCCCCTGGTGAGGAAGGGTGACTATACACAAATAGTAACTTGCTGAGTGTTTGTACTGTGTAGTCGTCCCCTTGACGCGGCTGTCTCTGTGTCACCCCATTATTTGCTTCTCATTCTGTTATTTTATTCTCCAAGGCCTTGGAGAAGAACAAGCAGTGGGTGGCGTATGACCAGCAGAGAGAGGCCTATATGAAGGGAATTCTGGACAGAATGTCATGGCTGGAGAAGCAGCTGAACCAAGCCAACCAGGCCCCCTCAGAGCAGTACAATGAGGCCCATTCACATGGTAAGCCAGGGGGACAGCGGGCAGTGGGCACACACCAGTGGGACATCTGCTGACAAGGGACACCAAGAAACTGTCAAAACAATGTTTCCAAGAGATGAGAAAACCTTGGGAGTATTCCATGACCCATTCTGTGGCCCACTTACCATCTATTCACTTAGGACACACACATACACACACACACACACACATATATATATATATATATATATATATATATATATATATATATATATATATATGTCATAGTGTATCTTAACTATTTCAGTTGATTGAAGGATGAAACTTATGTTTAGTTGGTTTCATTTCTACCACTACTGCTGTTTTTCAGTTTCAGCAGAGGAGGATATAATGGCTCAGATGCAAGAGCACTATGAAAATCTCCTATTTAAAGCGAAACAACAGCTAGAAGTGCTCAGGGAGAAGGTCAGCATGGCCTACTGTGACCCAGATGAGATGCTGTTGAGGTGGGTAACATCAGCCCAAAGCTAAAACTACCAACTCTGTCACCTACGTTTTCTTAGAAAAAATGGAATTGGTCCCTGTAAAAATGTGAGAAATTGAGGATGCTGGTCAGCTGCATGAAAAACTGATGAATGTCTAGGTTTGAGGAGAAGCAAAGACAGGTGGATGAGCTCAAACAGGAGCTGCAGGAGGAGAGCTTGAGTAAAAGGAAGAGTGCAGAGGAAGCTAAAAGAGAAAGCAGGCTTAGAGCAAAGGCCAAAGAGCTCCAGGACAGACTGGCTAAGGAGAAGCACAGGTCAACTGAGCTCCTATTACAGGTACAATAGTGTCGAGCAAAGTGATTCAATCAGGGGAATTTCAGTACAAGAGGACCACAAGATAGTTGTTTAAATTATTAACCAGAATCTTTCTCTAAGGTGAATCTCCTTCGGGTGCACCTCCGGGAGGACCAAAAAAAGATGGCAATCCTTGGGCAGCAGGTATGGTATTCATACCTCTTCTGCTCTATCAAAGAAGGTTGAATCAGTTCATCTGGATACAACATTTATTGACAGATTCGTTTCATCACTCAACTAAGTGACATCTTCAGTCTAAACTGACTGCAGGCATCCCCACCCCTTATAAACAACACGGTGCAATACAGTTGCCTAACGACCGAAACCATCGACCAGTTTCATATGCAAATTGGGTGTGACCCCTAACTAGAATTTCAAAGGCCATGCGTACTATTCACAGAGGATTAGGGAATGTTGCAATCACAGCATTGTATGGCAACAGATGTATAACGACCAAAACCAATGACCAGTTTCATGTGCAAATATGAATGTGACCATTAACTAGAGTTTTGACCCATATTTGCACATGAAACCGGTCGATGGTTTCAGTCGTTAGGCAACTGTTTTGTACAGTGTTGTTACAGGGTGGGGATGCCTGCAGTCAGTTTAGGCTGAAGATGTCACTTAGTTGAGTGATGAAACATATCTGTCAATAAATGTATCCAGGTGAACTGATTCAACTTTATTTGATTTTCTTACCTGGATTATTGAGCATGCATGTTTGATATCTTCTGCTTTATGTATCAAGCCTACATCTTCAAGTGAAAGTTAATTTAATAAACCCTGGATGTTGATGCAAATCTAGCTACTCAATATTGACATTTAATTCTACTTTAATAAAGATCAATAGCTGCTCTTTGTCAGTCTGCACTTCTCCTTCAGTTTGAGCCTGGGCTATACACAGGAACAGGCAGGCCACATTTCCTTGAAACTTTACAAGACTATACAATTTGCCAAATGTACGATTACACACAGAAAGCAATTTAATTATGACACAGGCCCCAGTGGTGTTAAAAAAGGGCTCAACAGCCAGTTTATTGAAAGCACCCGCATTAGTGACACCAGAGATTAAAATCAGTTAAAATGATAAGACATCTGGGGGTTTTCAGGTGGTGTGGTGGTCTATTCTATTGCCTGCCAACACAGGGATCGCTGGTTCAAATCCCCATATCACCTCCGGCTTGGTCGGATATCCCTTCAGACACAATTGGCCATGTCTGTGGGTGTGAAGCCGGATGTGGGTGTGACCTGGTCGCTACACTAGCGCCTCCTTTGGTCAGTTGGGGCGCCTGTTCGGGGGGGAAGGGGAACTGGGGGGAATAGCATGATCCTCCCACGTGCTACGTCCCCCTGGTGAAACTCCTCACTGTCAGGTCAAAAGAAGTGGCTGGCAACTCCACATGTATCGGAGGAGGCATGTGGTAGTCTGCAGCCCTCCCTGGCTTGGCAGAGGGGGTAGAGCAGCGACCAGGGACGGCTCGGAAGAGTGGGGTAATTGGCCAAGTACAGTTGCGGTGAAAATGGGAGGGAATCCAAAAAAAAAAAGACATCTACAGAGTCTTAAAGGACCATTCTGGCATAATTATGAGTCATTGCCAATTTACAACATCTGCCACATGTCCCACATAAATATAGACCATTTTCATGCAAATTGCTTCATTGGTTAGATTTCACATATGTTCACATTATGTTAATATTCATTAAAGCATTACACCATTTACCTGAGAAATTGGGTCAAGGTTGGCTGATAAACTGTTGGATTTGAACAGGCTTTCATATTAAGCAAATATAGAAATTTCTGCCACAGACCAGCAGCTTATGAAACCTATTCACCAAGTTTGGTGTCTCTATGCCTTGTGGTTTCTGAGAGCCAGACACTTTTAGGGCATAAAAAACTGATAACAAAATAGAAGAAGAAGAACCAGAACAAACACAACAGTTGTTTGGACCCCTAATAATAATAATCTATAACACTGTTCTCTGTGTAAATTCAATAAGTTTGCCATTTATCATTATACTGGATTATAGGCTTTAGTGTAATTGTAAATTTGTACATTATAGATCCAAGTATGTTCCGAAGACCTTAAAGATGAGAAAGAAGATTGCCTGTATTTACAAAAACATCTACAGAGAGTTCTCAAGGAACTGCGTAAGACAAAAGGCCATGAAGCAAAACTGTCTGAGGTTGGTATGGCCAGACCAATAGGCCATGTCACGTTTGATATTCCATGTTAATGTATCTCAGTAGCAGTTTTTAAGTGTTACAGAATAGGCATTTTAGAAAAAAATATCTAAACCTTCTCTTGTTTGCATGTGTGCTGTTTTGGCGAAATCAGGTGGATGCCAGCTCATATGAGGCCAGTTCTCACAACAGACATGTACCCTACAAGCCCCCCAGAGAGAATGTGACGTCTTTTCAAATCCCTAACCTGTTAGACGAAAGCTTCCTGGAGTGTCCAGGCTGCCAGGCACAATACCCAACCAGCAAACACCGAGAACTGCTGGCTCACCTAGATTACTGCCTAGGGTGAGCAGAGTCTAGCTACCATCTCTGTTATATCCAGGTCCTTTCTTATGTATGGTGTGGTCTTTATGCATACTGTATTGTAGGGAGTTGTTTAAGATTTCACTTGATTTATTTAGTCATAAATAACTCGACTAACTTGAGATATGTATATGTTATTTGTTCCGGAAATATCCTACCTTCATCACAGATAACTTGAAATAGCAGAGGTTATGTTAATGTTATATAAAGCCTCAAAGACTTTATATGTATCCTTGTGAAAATCTTTCAAAAAAATATGTTTTTACTTGTTTATTATTTTGGTGTGTTTGCTTTAAAATCCCTCTATTGTTTAATGATTTAATTTGGCATAATTTAGAAATTGATTTAACAGTACTATTCAAATTCAGTGTGATGAATTCCTTTTTCATATGGTGTTCAGGTGCTAGATCCTTGTCTTTCACTTCTGAAACCAGATAAATAGCTCAAAACAGATTGTGTAAGGTAATCTCCGTCCCTTACTATTTAAGGTAGGGGATTAGTATCTCCCCTGTAGTAGTTGAGAATATGGGGCTGTAGAGGTCTGTTAATGTAGGCTTTGAAAGGGAATGTCACCAAGGGTTAACCTACAGGCTGGTATTAGGAAAAAGCTGGTGCATAATATGGTTTAGGCACAAATTTACTTACCTTTCAGGAAGTATGCATATGAAGAAACATTCATGTAAAGTTAGTTAGTTGATTGTGTTCGAACACTTTTCCCAGTGCTTGTTATTATGGTATAATAAAGCTGTCTTCTCTTGTTATCCACTTCATTGTTATCCACTTAGTTCGAAGCTAGTGTACAAACACAGCCTTACAAGAGCCAGTCTCCCTTCACCATACCCCCCTCCCCCCATCCCACTGTCTCCAAGATATTAAGCTCCCCTGTATGCTGTTGGCACCCATGCTGTCTTTCCTAATTATATAGGGCACGATTTTCATCAACTCTTTCCTTATCCTGGCCAGGAACCTCAACAGTCACCAGTATGTCTCTCTCACCATGTTTTTATGGATGGTAACATTCATTCTAGCCAGTTTAGGTCTCAGTCTTACCCTCTACTTTGTGTGCCATGTCAGGAATAGCTGGCACAGGCTCTACCATCGCTCTGTTGTAGCATCACTGAAGCAGATGCCTTGTGCTAATAATGAGAGAAACAGCCATGAGTATCAGAGGTGTAGTATCAACCACACTATCCATTCCATCCATTTTCCGAACCGCTTATCCTGCTCTCAGGGTCGCAGGGATGCTGGAGCTCAACCACACTAATGGTGTGGTATTTCAATCTACCATAATGTTACTGATGGACAGAATAATCACACTCTCCTACCTTAAGATGTTTCACAGATCCTACAGATGTGGACATCATTTAAGTCCTGTTTTCTGTGGTCCTGTTGAACATGTCCTCTCCTCAACAGTGATCATATTAGAAATCCTACAGTGCCAAAGGTCTATGCAGCAGTGCCAAAGGTATATGCAGAGTATGTTTTAACGGCTTGTAAGTTAAAGACAATTTTTGCTAATGAATTAAGTCATTTTTTGATGGTGAATATTTTATTTTCAGTACAATGAAAGGGAACTACCAGTGAAAAGAAAACTATGAAATCTATGTCTTGTTTACTGATAGGAATTTTAAATGTGGTATATTAATCCCTTCTTTAACTTAAACTCAACTGATACTAGTACCCACTTTTGAGAATATTGTTTTGATTCACAAAATCTGAGCAGATGTAATTTACCAGCAGATGACACATGTAAGAATAACCAATGACAACTAATTAAACTGATTACAACTAAAAAAGTTTTCAAAGACCCTACATTTAGTTTACTACTGAAGAGAGCTCAGCTCTGATATTGTTAAAAGTGGCATATATTTTAAAGTAGCTTTTGGTCATGTCCTTCTGGCAAGGCAGAACATGTCTGCCGTTACTGCCTCCTAATCAAATTTTAGGGACAAATGGGAGTCTGTTTGCCAACAACAGGAATTAAATGCAAAGCAGTGATTTGTAACCCCACATATTCTCATAGGTGATATCTAATTTAAGTAGGCAGTATAGCCTGAAATAGCCTAGTCCATTACGTTTACATCTATTTCTATATTAATGCCATTAGATCAAAATTAGTCTACAACATGCTAGCCTGCAAGCACTCATGCTGAGTTGTCCTTCTGTCCCACTGGAGTGTGGTCACCTCAGGTGGCTGCATGTCAGCCATCTCATTAGATCACTTCTGTGTTGGTTCTTTGTGCTTTTGTTTGCCTCACTTGTAGAGACAACATGTAACCAAACCAACCACCGTTGAAGCTAAACATGTCATAATTCTTCTGCACCTGAACTTAGTCTTGTTTCTTTTGTACAACAGTTTCTTCATTAGTCTGTCCTGTTAGGTTGCTCACCTTCATGCAAAGCCTCCCACACCCAATAAGGCACTTAAACACAGCCTCTATCATGTGGGCTACACCTCCTCTGACCTTTGCTTGGTATTGTCATGATAGCATTATCCTTATCCTCATAAAATCATACTATTTATTCTTATGATATTTCTTTTTCTAGTTCTACATTTTTCAACGTCACTGACAACAATATGCTGAGGTAGAATAGGTTTTACATTTACTGTACAGCAAATACATACTCAATAGCTCTTTATAATATCGAGTTAGTTCAGGTGTTAGTTCAGTCTTGGCATTGAAGCTAGCCCCCTGCCCTCTTGTACGGTGCAGGTCATACCTGCCATAACTCAGCCATCATTACCTATGATGGGATTGGCCCCACTAAAATGACAAGTGACTGGATTTGCATGTTAAGAAAGCTCAGGAGATTTATGACTCTTGCGTCACCGTCGTTATTGCCCCTTGGGATCCCCTTACCCATTAAGCCACTCTCTACCTTCTGTTACGGGGAGAAAGTTGGAGCTGGAGCTTTGGTCTCATCTACTTTGTAGAGATTTTGGGATGATTCAGTAGGGCTCGTGCCACCACATTTTCTGGAGACCACTTTAGCTGCTCTGCTGTTCCTTCACCCATACTCTCCTGAGTGCCAATTCTGAGCTGCCAGAGAAGGGATAATCGATACAATATCGGGCAAAATGGCAGATAAGGACAGTGTCGAGAAGTTCCTTGACAACAACCCACAGTTTGCCATGGAGTACTACGAGAAGAAGGTCAAAGCGGATGTGATCACTGCTGCCTTCAATAACCAGGTCCAGGTGAAAGATGCAGCCTCATACAAGGATGCCACTAACATCCAGGAGGCTGCGTTCATGTTTGAACTCATCAAAGAGATGCAGGGCACCAACCCAATGGAGAAAGCGCTGCACAAAGTCCTCCAGAGGATTTCTTTGCTGATCCAGGCTGACCGCTGCAGCTACTTTGCCTACAGGTCCCGGAATGGCTCTCCCGAACTGTCCACTCTCCTCTTTGATGTGACAGCCACTTCTCCATTTGAGAAAAATCTTGTGAACCCAAACGTAGAAATTGTGTTCCCTACTGACATGGGGATTGTTGGATGGACAGCACACTCAAAGAAGCCCCAAAATATTCCTGATGTGAAGAAGGTGAGCTAATGTCAAATTAATACCAAAGGGGACAACATCTAATATGATAAACAAAGCTAAATACTTTACACAAGTAGATTGGGTAGAAAGAAAATCACATTTAGCAACAGTGAAACAAAATTTTTGTGTGAATATAAAAGGCTTAAAACCAAGGAAGTTACTTATTCCAAGGCCAATTCTAAGCCTTGCCATAGTTCCATCCCATGTTATTTTGTGATAAAGCATACTGTATTTGGAAATGAAAGACGTGTTTACTTTTCAGGAAAAATCCACAGACCATCTAGAGAAATGCAGAACATTGCTACCCAAAGCGTACCTGCTGATGAACAAAGCAAAGCTTATTGTTATGATTCAGACACATGACTTTACTCCTGCTAAACCATTCAACAAGCACTGTGAGGAAAATCAAACGGGAAAAGCTCATTAAAACATTTGTTCAGGGGTTTAAGAATACAATATATACTGTAATTTGCAGTCAATTTTATTTGGCTTTCTTAAAAACGGGGCATTGCGTATTTCTCCTGCTGATTAGCTCATTAAATCATGTTAATGTAAACAGTTTTACAAACAGTTCTACCATGAGAATGAAATGTGCTTTTTCCTGTACAATAAACATCTTTCCAAATATTCTTCGCAAGATGTGAATTCTCGTTAATCATTCTGGTTTGTTATTTTCAGGACTCACACTTCAGTGACTTTGTGGACAAGCAGACTAAATATACCACCAAGTGTATGCTCTCTGCTCCCCTTATGAGTGGAAAGGAGCCCATTGCTGTTATCATGGCACTTAACAAGCAAGGCGCTAATGAGTTCTCAAAGAGTGATCAGGAGGTGAGTGGGTAGCATGTCATTTTTGTTTTGTTTAAGAAAAACCATACTGATCCAAAACACTGGCATTTATATTGCACTGTGGTGTGGCTTATTGTAGTGTAGTGTAGTGTAGTGTAGTGTAGTGTAGTGTATTTGCCAGAATAACCACTATAAACATGAGTCATAGGAACTATGCATGATCAGTATAAAAAGATATGCCTTTCAGGTTGCAGGACCATTAAAATGCATCTTGTAGCACTGGATGACGATATGGCAGTAAACACAAATACTACAAAAAGTGGAATGACCAGTAATGCAATAAAACGAATCTTAGCCAGTTGGTTTCCTGTCTGTGACCCATATACACTGATGAGCCAAGATTTAACCACTCACATGTGAACCAAACAAGGGCGCATGTCAAGGTCTGGGTAGATTAGATGGTAAGCGAACAACATGTTGGATGGAGAAATGGGCAGGAGTAAAGACCTGAGCAATTTTGACGAGGATCAAATTGTTATGGCCAGACAACTAGGTCGGAGCATCTCTGAAACGGCAAGGCCTGTGCGGTGCTCCAGGTCAGCAGTGGGCAAATACCTTCCGACAGCAATCTGAGGAGGGACAAACCACAAACCGGCGACAGGATGTTAGGCGCCCAAGGCTTGTTGATGTGGGAGGGCCACAAAGGCTATCCTGCCTGGTTGGAACCGACAAGCGGTCTACTGTGGCACAAGTCACAGAAAATTTTAATGATATTTACAGGAGGAATATGTCACAACACAGTGCATTACACACTGCTGCGTATAGGACTGCGTAGCCACAGACCTGTCAGAGTGCCCATGATGACCCCTGTCCACCATCAAAAGTGCCTACAACAGGCACGCGAGCGTCAGAACTGGACCTTGGAGCAATGGAAGAGGGTCGCCTGATCCGATGAGTCCTGTTTTCTTTTACATCATGTGGAGGGCTGTGTACGTGTGCCCCATTTACCTCGGGGAAGTGATGGCATTAGGATGCACTGTGAGAAGACAAGCCGGTGGAGGGAGTGTAATGCTCTGGGCAATGTTCTGCTGGGAAACCCTGGGCCCGGCCACTCGTGGATGTCAATTTGACATGTACCACCTACCTAAACATCATTGCAGACCAGGTACACCCCTTCGTGGCAATGGTATTCCATGGTGGCAGTCAAGTCAATTTCATTTGTATAGCACAGTGGCCTCTTTCAGCAGGATAATGCGCCCTGCCACACTGGACATATTGTTTAGGAATGGTTTGAGGAACATGATGAAGTATTCAAGGTGTAGCCCTCCAAATTCTCCCGATCTCAATCCGATTGAGCATCTGTGGGACATACTGGACTGACAAGTCCAGTCCATGGCATTAGGGACCTCTTTGTCAAGTGTTTTTATACTCGTCATCCAGCTGACAATGAGATGTTCCAATAATTTCAGAGACAAACAGAAGTACATACAAACACAAAAATGTTTGTATATTTATTGCTACTAAGGGCTCCTAGGGCAAAAAGAGGGATAAAAGTACATTTACTTAACCAAGACCTTTTTTCCTTATTTAACCCAGCTCTTCAATAAGTATGTCAACTTTGCTGCAGTAATTGCTCTCCAAGCCCACACAGCATATATGTGGGATACTGAGTCCAGAAGAAGCCAGGTAAAAATTAAATCTATTTGTAAATGCCGGTTTCATTTAGGTACTTTTCTTCATTTCTCTGTCTGTTTGAGAATTAAAACTCATTTCAATTGTGTTGAAAGAGAATTAAATTACAGGACAAAGTGTCCATCAAGATTGGAAATGGATTTTTTTTTATGTTTACCATAGGTTTTGCTGTGGTCAGCATGCAAAGTGTTTGAGGAGTTGACGGATATTGAGAGACAGTTTCACAAAGCTCTGTACACAGTGAGGACCTACCTTAAATGTGAGAGATACTCTGTGGGACTCTTGGACATGACTAAAGAGAAGGTACCTCATACAAAATCAGAATCAAAATCCACTGCCTTATATGATAGGATGTGGAAATGTGGCAAGTTGTACTCTCACTACCAGCATTTTTATTTTGCTGATAAATTTGAGGCTGCTTGGACTCTAGCTGTCATTTGTGTTCATATCGATTACATTTCTTGAATAACGTGTTCTTGGGCTTTTCTTCACAAGGAATTTTTTGATGAGTGGGCAATCAAATTAGGAGATCAGGAGCCGTATAAGGGCCCAAAGACCCCTGATGGCAGAGTAAGCTCAATGTCATTGTTATGACATAGTTGCAACACTCCTACAAAGTTTAACAATCAAATATTAAAAGTATAAAACGCTAATGTTTTATCCATTTTATTCAGGAAATAATTTTCTACAAGATTATTGATTACTTGTTGGAAGACAAAGAGGAGATCAAAGTTATCCCGTGAGTATCATGCTGTACTGTGGCATAGTACATTTACCATCATGTCAGAAAAATACGTACACGTGATCATTGATGTCTGACTTCATTCTCATTTTTAATCACTGTTTGGTTGACAGTCCTTTCAAGATGTTGCACAGTAATCCTCCTCTCTCTGTGCCTACAGAAACCCTCCTGCTGACCACTGGGCTCTAGTCAGTGGACTACCAACATACGTGGCTGAGAATGGATATGTAAGTCACTCTCTTGCCCCATTCATTCTGTGATTGAACACTGTAGTGAATATTGAACACTGTAGTTGAGTCTGATCTAATATCAAATGCTTATAGAAAACTGATTTCCCTCTCTCAGATTTGCAACATGATGAATGCCTCTGGAGATGAATATTTCAAGTTTCAGGTAAGATACTCTCCTCCAACAACTAAAAAATAGCCCTTTAAATGCATTTCATTCTTGCTGTTGATTTAAGGAGTCTTCACAATTGATTTGATGTGTTGGCCAGAGAGAAGCTGTGGATGAAACTGGATGGATGATCAAGAATGTCCTGTCCCTTCCTATTGTCAATAAGAAGGAAGAAATAGTGGGTATTGCCACTTTCTTCAACAGAAGAGATGGCAAACCATTTGATGAGAATGATGAACAAATTACAGAAGTATGGAAAACAGATTTTTACATTTGCACCAATATATGTTAGAAAAATGCATTCAATATTTGCACATTATGTACCTCAGTTTAATTGTTCTGTTGTTATTCATCTGACCTGGTCACCAGGCCCTGACACAGTTCCTGGGCTGGTCCATGCTCAACTGTGACACCTATGAAAAGCTGAACAGGACGGAGTGGAGTAAAGAGGTGGCCCAAGAAATCCTCATGTATCAGACCAAAGCCACACCGAGTGATGTTCAGACCATTCTGGTAAACCTCACTACTTCGAAGACATCATTATACATTGTAAAGATAGGGAAATATATACCAATATATATACCAAGTCCAGTTGCACTTGATTCAACTCCTTTGGATAACCATGACCTGGATGAATGAGAACATTCATAGGGAAATAAGAGTGTAAAATTCAAGATAAAACTTTTTAAAGTAGAGACACTCTGTCTGTGGACACATAATAACAGACTTAATGATATTATACTTATCATTTCTCCACAGAACACCCAAGAGAAGTTTGGGAGTACACCTGAAGACTGTGACCAGAAGGAGATGTACAAACTACTGGTAGGAAAAAATTGCTTTGATGATGCCATTAGCTCAGAATTATATCATTACTTACACTTTTATCAGTGGTGTATACCATAGATCTTTTTTTTTTAATGTTCATACAATAAAGTCCATTCAATATTATGGGACCACTGTGTATTGAATCACAAGGTAAGGCACATTTTATTGACTTGTTGAGTGAGGCTCTTCTCACTGATTGAACTATGTCTTGATTTTGCTGTGTGCAGAGGGCCAATATCCCAGAGTCCAAGTCTGTGGAGCTGCTGGAGTTCCACTTTAGTGACTTCCCCTTGTCAGAATTTGAACTCATTAAGTGTGGAATCCGTTGCTTCTTTGAGCTGGGAGTGGTGGAGAAGTTTAAAGTCCCAGCAGAGGTAAAGCTACAACAATCTCTAATGAACAAAAGAACCACTAACCTCTGTCACCTTACAGCAAGAAGGTCCTGGGTTCAAACCCCGGGGTTGTCCAACCTTGGGGGTCGTCCTGTGTGGAGTTTGCATGTTCTCCTCATGTCTGTGGTGGGTTTTCTCCAAGTACTCCAGTTTCCCCCACCATCAAAAAGACATGCATGTTAGGGTTAATACTCCTGTCTGTGCCCCTGACCGAGGCATGGCAAGATGAACTGGAGTTGGTCCCCGGGTGCTGCATGGCGGCTGCCCACTGCTCCTAGCTACACAGCTAGGATGGGTTAAATGCAGAGCATAATTTCCCTATGGGAATCAATAGAGTATATATTAAAAAAAACATTATATAAAAATAAACATTCTGTAGAGAATTAGCTCTTAATTACTCTTTTTCCATTTTTGCATGATGATTCCACCATCACGGCATTGTTATCAAGTCACCATGGAGCTTACCCTTGTCCTACTTGCTGTTGGTCACTTGCAATTTTAAATAGGAATCAAGTTTTGTAATCTTTATGATGGAAAATAAGGGTTTTTTTAACTGTTACACTCACCATTAATCACTCAGGATAAGAGCATGAGTTTGTCTAAAATGGGAAATGTATTGGAAAATAATAGACTAACACATAAAGTTGTATTTTAAACTTCAGCAGTCAACAAGATGGATGAACACAAAAACACAACACTTTAGTCAGAGGTGTGGTCAGTAAGGTCTCACTGACATTATTATCTCTGCTAGGCGGTAGCCTTGAAGGGGATATTGCGTTTCGTCGCATGTGTGTCTGTCCACAGCTAATCTCACATACTACTGGACCGATTAGCCTAATATTTTTTGTGCACAGTTATGATTGTGTGATTAAGAACCTCTGGTGGTTGTGGTGATTCAAAACCTTTGAAAAACGTTCTCGATACTGCCGCTCCATCTCATCATTCACTCCCTAGCTTGCTCGATCAGTGCTGCTCTCTGTCGCTGCCTGATCTGAGTCAACCGTAGATGTGAGTCACGCATGCTCACGCATGCGCATGGTTAACTTTGATCGGGCAGCAACGGTGTCAAAACATTATGTATTCGGTATGAGTCTTGAAAGTAAACGAGAAGTTGATCGTATTTCACAAGTTGGCAAATCTTCACTGCTGATCTCAGCACAGGAGGAACACTGGATGAACCAAAAATAATAACCTCTGTTTTTATTTTCATAATATTGTAGTAAAGCTGGGTAAACTGTGTACGCTCGCACATGCGCAACTCACATCTACGTTTGACTCAGATCGGGCAGCTAAATGGTCAAAAGTTATTAAAAGAATTTTGATAATCCACAAAATTATGCCAACGTTATAAAGGAACAGCTTCCTCTAGGTTGCAGTCAAAATAGGAAGTGTTGCATATTCTTGTCGCTGCCCGATCTTAGTCCACCGTAGAAGTGAGTCATTCATGTGCGAGTGTAAACGGTTGCAGTTTACCCAGCTTTATTATATTGTGAAAATAAAGACAGGGTTAGGGCAAGACCAAAATGGCCATATAGCAAACCTTTTCTTTTTGGAAAAGTGCAAGTTCATATTAGACTTTGACGCATTCTTTTGAAGGTCCACCTAGAAGGCTGCACATCCACAGACTGACAGGCAAAACGTTTTTATTAGGTAGATTTTTTTTTTTAGCTTAAGCTGCATATCTAAAAAACTTTTTTTTTTCATATTCCCTTCAATTGAATTGGGTGCTGCGCAAAAGTCTTATAATGGCAGGGAAAACACTGGTTTTTCTGTTCATGTGTGCGTGTATCTGTCCACAGCCTGTCAGCCTGATAATATTTGCCCACAGTTATAATTGTATGGTCAAGGACCTGTCGTGGTTTTGGTGATTCAAAACTTTAAAAAAAAACAACAACCTGGGTAACACTTTCTATGAAGCTTTCATCTATAATGCCCTATAAGCATCTGTAATGCCCTATAAGTGTAGCTATAAGTCATTGTAAGATTCATTATAACCATGTATACGCCCTCACAACACCTCATAACCACCTTTATGATACATTATGTCAATTTAAAACGGATTTATGCATTATAAAGTCAGCACCAGAGAAGGGGAGCTATGCAGGCAGTGCCTCTGTATTTTCCTGTCTCCTGGTAGGTGAAAAAAGTAGTGGTTTGTCGCCAAGTCCGAGCACCGGAGAAGGGGCGATATGCCTGGCGATATACCTGGCATATTCACCGTTTCAATTAGTGTTAACTCTGGTCGTGCCTTGATTGGAAGTAGAAATGCTGAATTTGATGTACAGTGCTGTCTCTTCTGAACGGCTAATTCAACTAGAGGACCATGTATTGTGAGACAAAATGTTTGTTTGGATCCTATTCTTGTTTCTTTTTTTTTATTTGTCAACTTTCATATACAGACTCTGACGAAGTGGATGTATACTGTTCGCAAGGGCTACCGTGACATCACCTACCACAACTGGAGGCATGGCTTCAATGTTGGTCAGACCATGTTCACACTGCTGATGGTGTGTCAGACAACCTCTTCTGGCCTTATTACCAATCTCTATTTGTTATTGTGCATTCAGGGCGACAGATAGAATACGTAGAGTTTAAATGCAGGATTCTATTCTTGTTTCGCCAACAGACAGGTAAGCTGAAGAAGTACTACTCAGATCTCGAAGCCTTTGCCATGATTGCTGCTGGATTCTGCCATGATATTGACCACAGAGGAACTAATAATCTCTACCAGACAAAGTAAGAGTCCAACTGATCGTCTTCAGATAGTTCATATTTAGCACTTGTAAACTGAATGGCATAAAACAGAACAATTTGAAAATACTGTTCATATGCTGTAGACGAAAAGGCACTTTTTTATGTAAAGCATTTTTGTTTTTTTTGCAGGAGTGCATCACCACTGGCAAAGCTTCACAGCACTTCAGTTATGGAGCGCCATCATCTTGAGTACAGCAAAACTCTGATGGAGGAAGAGGTGGGTCCTCTAATAGTCATCTTAATCATGTTGTGTCATTATGTTTGGTTGTAGTTTGAAATGAACAAATATTATTTCTACATTCATTTAAAGATACAATCCTGAAGACTGTTCTATTCAACTTACTGACAGTTATGAGAACCATTAAAAATGAAACAGCCATAGAATGTGTTAGTATAGATATACTATGTGATTGGGCTACCTTATCCCTTTGATCGCCACAACAACATTCCTTCTTCTTCACACTTGCCTTATTCTTCTACATTTGGCTACAGGATTGTGCCTTTAAGCGATTTTTAGACAGGATCTAGCTGAGACCCAAAATGGCCAGCCTCTGAAGTTTAACAAACTTCCCTTTGCTATTGTCCACAGACCCTCAACATTTTCCAAAACCTTCAGAAACGTCAGTTTGAGACGGTGCAGCATCTTTTTGAAGTGTGCATAATTGCCACTGATCTGGCCCTCTATTTCAAGTAAGACCATTGTGGGGCCCGGGGTAATATTGGAACTGTTATGGACACGGGGCACCCCGTTTTCATTAGTTTGCATTGTTGGTCACATTAATTGGTTTGTTTATTTTCGGGCTGTTTATCACAACTTTAATATTTGGCTTTATGAATGTGGGTTACATGTGAGGAGTTAATACAGGCACTTTAGGGCAACTAGGGGTCCTCAGGAAAAGGCGGGACGTGTCAGTAAACAGATCGCCTGCAGTGAAATGACCGAGTGACTGATGTGTCTGTGTCTCTGAATTATCAGATTAAAAAGAGTGAAAACCCATGCCCGCCTGGAAGTCCCTCTTTGTCCAAGTGTGCAACACCATTTCTGTCAGGAGTGCTATTTGGATTAGCTGTGTAGTGAGATATATCCATTATTTGATGTTAACATGTTACTTAAAAGCTACTGCAGATTTTTTCAAAATAATTTTGGGTTGACCAAAAAACAAAATGCTCTGTAATTTTATTTTGGATTATCTTTCAGGAAGAGAACACTGTTTCAGAAAATTGTGGACACCGTTCAGCCAATGGCAGATGAGAAGGAGAGTCTCAACTTCATCTCAAACAATTCTACTAGGAAGGAAATTATCATGTAAATATACAATGCATAAGGCAATTGAGATATATTGTAGCAGGCTGGATAATCTTTTCAACTGTGGAGGAAGACTTTGTCAAAATTTTGAATAGTTTTTTTTTGCAATTCCATTCCCTCAACTGTATTCTACCATGTCCTCGGGTGTGTCTCTTCCACAGGGCAATGATGATGACAGCTTGTGATTTGTCAGCCATTACTAAGCCTTGGGAAATCCAGAGCAAGGTCTGTTTGGCCCCTAATATGAAACATGATTTTCCACAGTATGCCACATAAAAGCCAAGCTGTAAAAGTCCTGCTTCTCTTTGTTCTAGGTTGCTTTGATGGTGGCAGCAGAATTCTGGGAACAAGGAGATCTTGAAAGGACCGTTCTTGATCAGCAGCCTATTGTAAGAGCTTGAAAAATCCTCTTTAGGTTAGGATGCTGACTGTTCTGTATGGATGGTGATTTAAATCTTTTTAAAATAATTCCTTTTCTGCCTATTCCTCAGCCAATGATGGACAGAAACCACGCTGATGAGCTACCCAAGATGCAGTGTGGTTTCATTGATTTTGTCTGCTCCTTTGTGTACAAGGTGGGCCTAAAATGCTTTTGATGACATCTTTGAGAGGTCACAGGTTTTCTTTTTTTGTCTTATTCTCCCTTAAAACATCTCTTGCAACCTCTTTCTCTACTTCCTTCCTCCTGCCCCTGTGTGTATGTGTTTGCATGTGTGCATGCATACATACATGTGCATGTTCATTTATGTCTTTCTGAGCATATACACCTGTGTGCCTGTTTATATCTGCTACCTATTTGCAGGAGTTTGCTAGATTCCACTCGGAGATCAGCCCCATGTTTGATGGACTGAACAACAACAGAGCAGAGTGGAGAGCCCTGGCTGATGTCCATGAGGCCAAAATGAAAGCAATTGAAGAGGAGAAGAAAAGGCTGGAAGGTGGAGGCCAAGGTGAGTGACGCCATTTGAAATTCAATCTTTTCCATGATTCCTCTGCTCATGTCATACTTGAACTGTCTTTCCTCTTTCACCATCTCTGTTTTTGTTTTCCAGTCGCCGAAGGTGGGAAGTCAAAGACGTGTGTTATCTGCTAGACCTGCCGTGGAAGCGTTTGCCTGAATGTGTTTGTGTGTACCATATACGTATGTGTATGAGAGAAAGGATTCAGTGATTTCAGTGGAGTTATTCAACCATCTCTTTGATGTGTCCTCTCCACAGCAGAGGAGCTGCTAATATGCAAAATTGCTCTATTTTTATAAACTCTATAAGTGCTATACATATAAGTTGATCCAGCAGGGCAGTATTATACATGTTTATTATGAATAAGGTAATTTAGAGATATTCCTGAATATAGCTCTTTGTAAAATATTTGCAATGAATGGATCTTTCCGTACTTGATCATAATACATATCTAAATGTTATTATTAGTGCATATTTATGTATGATATAATACATCACGAGCATTATCAATAGTGTGACGCATGTTGATAGCGGAGACTATGACTCAGCAATGCAAAAATTGGGCATGCCCTCATTAAAAATGTATTGTTCATGTAACGGGCTCAAAATTGTCCCTAGGTGTGAATGTGTCGGCCCTGTAATGGCCTGGTGGCCTGTCCAGGGTGTCTCCCCGCCTGCTGCCAAATGACTGCTGGGATAGGCTCCAGCATCCCGCAACCTCGATTGGGATAAGTGGCATGGATAATGGATGGATGGATGGATGGATAATACATTCTTAAAGTTGATGCCGTTGAAATTGACAGAAATGAGAACATTCTTGAAATGTACAATAATGTTCTCACCTTATGTCAAAGAAGCTCACTGCAAAAGAAATTACAAATACAGTGCAGTAAATAATTTGCAGGAGAGCTCACATTATAAGTGGATCTGTGAATTATTTAAATCTTAATCAGAAGTTTTTTATGCTCGGAGACAATGTAAATGTGTTGTCTCTTACTTCTTTTTTCAAGATGATGGTAATGCTCTCAAAATTTCAAACCTATGGCCATGGTGAATGGGTGAGAGATGTAAGAAGATTTGACTGAATTGGATTTGGTTATAAGCCATCTGGAGCCCTGAGGCTTTCCGTTTTTAAGTCCCCTGCTTACATAAAGTAAAAATACCACTTGTCCATCTCAGAAGTCAGATGTACATGTCCATAGCATGGGGGACTTGCTGGACAGGGATGAGGCATGTGAAAATAATGCACGTGGAAACATTTGTGCAGTTGCCCGTGAGATATTGAAACCTTTGTTTAAAAATGTCAACACTTTCTCACACGCACGTCTTTCATAGACTATGAGATGAATGAATTAGCGTCTGGTGGCATAAAGCATAAGAAATAAAGTTTATTTTCAAAGCATGCATGGTTTGTGCCATTTAAAGTAGGTGTTCTTTTTACTCTAAAGCATATTTTAAAAACGGGCATCAGGAAGATGACCATGAAGTTTGACTTTGTTGTGTCTAAAGATAAGCCATGGTATATGGGGACAGAGGTGAACTATGATATAAAAGCCATTTAAAGCCCTAATGAGAACAAAGGTCAGTGGCTTCCTTGCCAAGGCCACTCAGTAAGGTCTCTAATAGTGTGACCATACATCACCTTTTCATCACCTTGCTGACGAGCTTACTGAAGATGATTGTATTGGTCATGAGTTCCCTTTCAAAATGTCTGGTATTCTTCCAAAGCATAAATTAACCTTTAACAGGATTGCTATGATAAACGGCCAGAACCGGATTAGGAATGAACACGCAACTATTGTCTAAAAAATTTTTATCTTTCAAAACCAATCTTCATTCCTACCCTTTAATGCAAATGCATTCACATTAGTTATTTTAATGAGGTTATTGTTATATTTAAGTACCGCTTACAGTTGCAATTTAAGTTGCAATGTTTTTTCAATACAGCATTTGTGTGAACCCGCTAGTCTCCTGTCTACCACGCTGTGTGCTCAGTAATAGTTTATAGTCGGCACACACCGACATGTATGCTGGGTGTTTGACATGAGTGCATGACCTCTCATTGTATCTCATAATCCTGAGGATAACTGGCAGATGAGGTGGTGCGTCATATGGGAAGGGATATCTCTGGTTGACCTCATTTATGCACGTGGCTCCCGGCTACCTTTTCCCGCAGACCTGGAACTGTGTTAAATGTGTTCTGAGATGACTGGGGCAATCCTTAGCACAGTGGAAAAAGAAAAAAAAATCAATCAACTTGACTCATAGTAATTTTGAATCGCCCACATGTTTCATGTTCTCAGTGATAAAAGATTTTTAATAGGAAAACTGGGATTTCAATATTCCCAATCCATGCTACATGGTGATTCTACACTTTAAATAAAATTGATTGATTGACGTTATTAAACTGCTTTACATGTACATTTCATGTTCAATTGGGGATTAAATATGTTCAATACCTTGAACAGTTTAACACACTTGTTGAACATCCTCATTGAATTTCACCATCACCCTGACACCTTATTTCCTATGCTATGACTCAAAAAGGAGAGATTTAATTGGTCACTGCACTGACTGTATGCATTTGTGTATAAAGTCGTAGCCCAGGGAGCCGACTGTGCTCACCACGTACGGAGAGACGTCCCCGTTCACCACGTCCTCCCTTTCCTCCCCTCTCTCTCCTGCATCTGTCACTTTGATCGTGGGCACTTTAAGGGACGGGCCGCCTCAACAGGTTTAGGGCCTCTCCCAGCTTGTTGCCCCGAGTCGGCATTGAAACTGCCTCTGATAGGGAGGCGATCCATCCCCACGCTAGGAGACAGGAGAGGACAGCGGGACGGGGCCACGTGGGAGAAATGACAACGCAGTGGCCATTAATCTGCAGGACAAGCCCCGAAACGGCAGCAGGGGACCTCAGCAAATGCTAATCATAGCCAACATAGCCCCCCCCCCACCACCACCACCACCACCACCACCACACACACACACATTCTGCCTGCACTCAACTCTCAAGCTCAGAGGAAGGGGGCAGTTTCACTGTTTTCACCCAACAAGGTTTTGTTCTGGGTTGCCACAAAAGGGAAAAGGACATATCTTTTCTTCCCTGAAAAGCGAATGATGATGAGTACATATGTTGATTTTCAGGCTGCGAGCCACATACTGTAGCTGTTACCACCACTGTTGTCTTCCCATGGAGCCGTGGGGACGGGGTGACAGCAGGGATGCGTCACGCAACCCAGCACCTCCTAAAGTGCCACAGTACCGAGGACTTCAGTTTGCCTCGTACCTTCCTCTCTCTCTTGTTCTTTGAGGTTTTGGGGGGTTTCTACACTGCCCTTTCTTCTTCTTCCTCCTCTTCTCTATTTTTTCTTTTTCTTTGCCTCTTCATCCCTCTTGCCCATGGTCTCACTCTCTCTCTCTCTCTCTCTCTCTCTCTCTCTCTCTCTCTCTCTCTCTCTCTCTCTCTCTCTGAATGAATGAATATTGTGAGGGTCGTGGGGATGCTGGAGCCTACCCCAGCAGTCTGAGCAGCAAGCAGGGGGACACCCTGGACAGGCTGCCAGGGCATCATATATATATATACATATATATATATGTGTGTGTGTGTGTGTGTGTGTGTGTGTGTACATACACACAGGGTGTTGTGATGCGTCTAGTGCAGCAGTGTGTAGTTGGAGGGAAGGTGCATGTGTTCTTCCAACCCGCTTGTGTCCTTCCTGCCCTTAGCTTGCTGCCGCTGGCTAGCCTTTGTGGCGAATAGGGAAGCATCCTAGCGTGTAAGCCTTCCCTTGCCAGTACATAGCCTCTCCTTCACCAAGACTCTTGCCAGGCCTCCCCGTGGCCACACGTGGTAACTGGGGTCTTGCGGCCCCAGGCTAACTTGGCAGGGGATCTCGGAGCAGCAGTGGGCCCCAGAGATATGGTGTGCAGGCCCACCATGGTGGACATGCCCTGGCACCTATCAACCACTGCCCCGCTGCCTTGTGGGTGAGTCTGGAAGACATAAGGCTAAGGGAGCTTACCCCAACAGAAAAGCAAGCTGTGGCGGTATGCTTCGAGGCGGTTTCCGAAAAACTGGATTTCCGGCAGCCCCCTGCAGTTGTGAGGAGGTGCCGGTCGTCTAGGGATCCCCCTTGCCATCGGAACCATCTGCTCTACAATCAAGTCATGTGGCGTTGGGAGAAGCGCACCCCCCATGCCACTTTAAAAACCATCTCTGCGCAGGTATCTTCTGCTATCTGAGTCCTCAAAGGACCCACAAATAGAAGAAGATGGTCATCATCGGGCACGATGGACAACCAGCAAGCAAGTGTGTGTGTGTGTGTGTGTGTGTGTGTTTGTATGTGTATATATATATATATATATATATAGAGAGAGAGAGAGAGAGAGAGAGAGAGAGAGGAAAGAGAGAGGAACCGGCAGGTGGGCTGTTGGGACTACAGGGCTCTCGTGACTCCTCTTCCAGCCCAGGGGCCTTGACAGTGAGTAATACCCCCCACACACTCCTTCTTCTATCAGCTCCCAAACATCCCCCACAATGTCATAACTCGATGTACACTACCGTTCAAAAGTTTGGGATCACATTGAAATGTCCATATTTTTGAAGGAAAAGCACTGTACTGTTCAATGAAGATAACTTTAAACTAGTCTTAACTTTAAAGAAATACACTCTATACATTGCTAATGTGGTAAATGACTATTCTAGCTGCAAATGTCTGGTTTTTGGTGCAATATCTACATAGGTGTATAGAGGCCCATTTCAAGCAACTATCACTCCAGTGTTCTAATGGTACAATGTGTTTGCTCTTTGGCTCAGAAGGCTAATTGATGATTAGAAAACCCTTGTGCAATCATGTTCACACATCTGAAAACAGTTTAGCTCGTTACAGAAGCTACAAAACTGACCTTCCTTTGAGCAGATTGAGTTTCTTGAGCATCACATTTGTGGGGTCAATTAAACGCTCAAAATGGCCAGAAAAAGAGAACTTTCATCTGAAACTCGACAGTCTATTCTTGTTCTTAGAAATGAAGGCTATTCCATGAGAGAAATTGCTAAGAAATTGAAGATTTCCTACACCGGTGTGTACTACTCCCTTCAGAGGACAGCACAAACAGGCTCTAACCAGAGTAGAAAAAGAAGTGGGAGGCCGCGTTGCACAACTGAGCAAGAAGATAAGTACATTAGAGTCTCTAGTTTGAGAAACAGACGCCTCACAGGTCCCCAACTGGCATCTTCATTAAATAGTACCCGCAAAACACCAGTGTCAACATCTACAGTGAAGAGGCGGCTGCGGGATTCTGGGCTTCAGGGCAGAGTGGCAAAGAAAAAGCCATATCTGAGACTGACCAATAAAAGAAAAAGATTAAGATCGGCAAAAGAACACAGACATTGGACAGAGGAAGACTGGAAAAAAGTGTTGTGGACGGATGAATCCAAGTTTGAGGTGTTTGGATCACAAAGGAGAACGTTTGTGAGATGCAGAACAAATGAAAAGATGCTGGAAGAATGCCTGACGCCATCTGTTAAGCATGGTGGAGGTAATGTGATGGTCTGGGGTTGCTTTGGTGCTGGTAAGGTGGGAGATTTGTACAGGGTAAAAGGGATTCTGAATAAGGAAGGCTATCACTCCATTTTGCAACGCCATGCCATACCCAGTGGACAGCGCTTGATTGGAGCCAATTTCATCCTACAACAGGACAATGACCCTAAACACACCTCCAAATTGTGCAAGAACTATTTAGAGCAGAAGCAGGCAGCTGGTATTCTATCGGTAATGGAGTGGCCAGCGCAGTCACCGGATCTGAACCCCATTGAGCTGTTGTGGGAGCAGCTTGACCGTATGGTACGCAAGAAGTGCCCATCCAACCAATCCAACTTGTGGGAGCTGCTTCTGGAAGCGTGGGGTGCAATTTCTCCAGATTACCTCAACAAATTAACAGCTAGAATGCCAAAGGTCTGCAATGCTGTAATTGCTGCAAATGGAGGATTCTTTGACGAAAGCAAAGTTTGATGTAAAAAAAATCTTATTTCAAATACAAATCATTATTTCTAACCTTGTCAATGTCTTGACTCTATTTTCTATTCATTTCACAACATATGGTGGTGAATAAGTGTGACTTTTCATGGAAAACACAAAATTGTTTGGGTGATCCCAAACTTTTGAACGGTAGTGTAGGTCTTCCCTCACTTTTACATTAGATCATGTTAATTCATGTCTAAATTCACACACTACCAGCTAGTGTTTCTGTATATTTTGAAAGAAAAATATTGTGAAACATAATGTTGGAATATTTAAAAAACAATGATAACTGAATGGCATATTTCTTGACTTTGTCAAGGAATAATGTATTATTTATTACCTTCGTTGAACATGTAGTTGTAACCTTGTAATGCTGTTCAGAAAGGTACAATATAAATAAACGTTTATTATTATTACTATTATTACGTCATAGGTCATGTAGAGTAAATAGTGAAAACATTGATGGGTTTATAGACCATTGTGCTTTTTTCACATTGAAAACTGCTTCCGTTTGCAGGTAATATTTTTAGTTGTATTATGATGTAACTTGGCTCGCTGAGAGTGAGTAAATGTTCTCTTTATTAAATCATTTGCCTGATTCTGACTGCCAGTCACATGGCACAGAGAATCCAGCAGAGGGAGCTAAAAGGCAGCCAGGTAACACAACGGCCTCCTTTGAGGAAGGTCTCTTCAAATGAGAAATAAATAGCTTTGCGGCATGACAATCTGAAACGTAGCAAAAGACTGGGGTGATGGGGTGATGGGGTGGGGTGGGGGGTATGCTCCTGGTCTGTCTTTTTCTTTGTGTTTGTGTGTGTCGATGTGTGTGGGCGTGTGTACACATGAAGCTAAGGTAATGACAACGAGAAGAAATTATGTCCCAGAAGAAGAGAAAACATTGGGTTTGAACTGTGCTGTGAAATGGATCGCTAGTTGAAGAAAAAATTGTCATTCTTGGGGCTGATGATCTGTCTGGACTTTAATCTGTTGTTTTTTTAAGACGTTAAATATGAAAAGATTAGAACATTATCTGTTTTTCATAGTAGCAATTCATCTGCATATGTGATTCTGTCCCAGTAACTAAATCCCTTGTGAGAGTCAGTCACACCTCCCTGAACGGAACTGAACTGAGACGTTGTTTTGGGAAATTGCATAGAGATTTATGTACACCCTTGGGGGGGAGGACCTAGAAGGCGATGCACATACTTTGAAGAAACGTTCTTGAAGACTGGAAATGTCAAATCAGAAATTGTTGTCAGAAAACTCCAACAGCTGCTAAAACCTTTCTTTTTATATCCTTCCAGAACACCCAGCTGCAGGCCAGCGCTGAGCGTCACAAGGAGGAGTGGGGGGAGTTGCTAAAGGAGCAGCGGAGGTTGAAGGAGGAGGTGGATGAGGAGCACGCCAGGGCTGTGGGATGCTGCAGCGCCCAGTCCAGTGATATGAGGAAGGACCTGAAGAAGTTCTGATCAATCAACGGCAGTGAGCGAGTGAGCGAGCGAACAAATGCCATCATCTGTGAGCTCTCTTGCTTGTTGTGTACATGTGAACTGGGCCCGTAGATCAGGCAAGTGCGTCTTTGTGCACATCTGTCACAACTTTGTGTGTGGCCAGTGCCCAGGGCCTGTTCTGCATGTGTGTGGATGTTGCCTTTGATTGATATGGTGCTCAGAGGGTTGGCACAAAAACAGTTGAAATCCTGGGAGTACTACCCAAAAGTCAACATTTTACAAATCAGAAATACGAATGTGTGATTAACAAGGTGGCATTTTCATAGCCCATCAAATTTTCTGTGTTCAGCTCAAGGAATATATAAAGCATGTCAGAGGTCTGGAATTTTTTTTTCTTCAAATAAGTATTTGGTTGGCTGTTTTTTTGGCGGGGGGGGGGTCAAGTTTCCAGCATTTTAAGATTTACAATTGATTCGTATTTGAAGTGTTATAATGATAAATCCATATCTGTTTCAAGTTAAATATGAAAGGAAACTGGAATTTGGCACCTAGATGAGACGATTCAAGCACTGAAAGCGAAAACATTAAATGTCAGATATGCTTTTCAGAGCAGGTGTGTTTAAAGTCAAGTGTCAAGTGCTGTAGAAACAGGCTCAAACAAAACAGTTTCCAGGATAAATCATCCCTCACCAGCTCTTCGGTGTTTGGAATATTTGACCTTTGACTTCATCCTTGAAGTAAGCCAACAACGTCTGATATGAACTGAATTAGAAAGGATTTTGCCCAAACCGATCTCAGCTGTCATCACAGCTTCACATTTGGAGTTCCTTATTCCAATCTATGTTTATGGACCTTGTTTTGCATCACAAATCTGATATTGTAACGGCTGTCAAAAACATACATGAAACCTTGAAATTATCTCCTGCTATGTACTTCTCAGGCTAGCCAGCAACAACATTTCAAGTCAGTTTATGAGGAAGCATGAAGGCACTGTAAGTTTTTATAAACATGATATTCAGCATTTTTAATGTGCATGTATATATTTGGCTAAACCATTGTGCAACCCTCAAACTCACCTTGTGACTCGTTTGTGGCTCCTGGCTAGTAGGCTGACAACCCCTGAGGTAGGTGGTAGACAACACTGAGCATTTATTATGACGTTTTTGGCAAAGTACTTGTGCTGGACAATGACTGGCTATTTGGACAGATTGATGGATGGGCAGGCAGGCCAGGTACATTCCCGGCATGGTTGAGAACAGAGCTCACCTCAGCCAATGCAACAGTACAAATATTTTAGATAGCCCACTCCACCCCTGCCCCCACCCTGCCACCCGTCACCCCCCTTCGACAACACAAACATAGACATATGCACTGTCAAATGTCTCATTGTCATCTGAGGAAGGGTATAGGGAGTTGACCTCATCCATCAATAGGAGAGAAATGAAGTTTACGCTGCTGAGTGGATTTCTCCTCTTGATTCAAGCTCATTCACCAGAGTACCTCTTCAGACTCAAGTCTGAGGTAAATTGAGTGTCAGTATCCACTTTCAGCAGAAGCTGATGTGCAACCCTTCATTCCAACTTGGCTCGCAGTGACTTTGCCCCCTGTTTTCTGTTCAGTCTCCATCTCCTTGTCCTCCTTGTTATGCTGGGGCTCTCTTTCTCACGTGTGTGTGTGTGTGTCTGTGTGTGTGTGTGTGTGTGAGTGAGAGAGAGAGAGAGAGAGAGAGAGAGAGAGAGAGAGAGAGAGAGAGAGAGAGAGAGAGAGAGAGAGAGAGAGAGAGAGAGATGGTGTGACTGGTGTTAGAGCTGGACAAAGTGGTTGGCATGTCATTGGAGATCAGAGTGAACGCAGACTTGCCAGCAGATGTTTTGAGGCAAAGGGCCAGCACCACTCTGCCCTGTCTAGGTGTGTGTGTGTGTGTGTGTGTGTGTGTGTGTGTGTGTGTGTGTGTGTGTGTGTGTGTGTGTAAGCGTACATATGTGCATGCGCATCCTCTGCTTTGGTCCCTGTTTGACTAAGTACAGCTGGCCAACGCGGAGATGGCCCATCATCAAATAATAAGGGGCGACAATACAGAAACATGGCTTACAAGGCACCTTCTCATCTGCCTTTGTTTATTTTTTTGGTTTCGTTGGAAAGAGAGAAAACACTCAGAGTACACAAAAGGTCATGGTTAATGTAATTAGGCAATCTGTTTGTATTCAATATTTTAATTCATTGGGATGGCTGGGATGAGAGTCAGCACCTCCAAGTCTTGGACCATGGTTCTCTACCGGAAAATGGTGGATTGCTCCCTCTGGGTTGGAGATGAGTTGTTGCCTCAAGTGGAGGAGTTCAAGTATCTCGGGGTCTTGTTCACGAGTAAGGGTAGGATGGAGAGAGAGATTGACAGGCGGATTGGTGCAGCATCAACAATAATGTGGACAATGTACCGGACCATTGTGGTGAAGAAGGAGCTGAGCCGGAAGGCAAAGCTCTCAATTTACCAGTCAATCTTCGCTCCAACCCTTACCTATGGTCATGAGCTTTGGGTAGTGACCGAAAGGGTGAGATCATGGATACAAGTAACTGAAATGAGTATCCTCCATAGGGTGTCTGGGCTCAGCCTTAGAGATAGGGTGAGGCACTCGGACATCCAGAGGGAGCTTGGAGTACAGCCACTGCTGCATCACATTGAAAGGAGCCAGTTGAGATGGTTCGGGCATCTGATTAGGGTGCCTCCTTGGCAACCGAATCAGAACAATATTAACAATATTAAAATCGACGTGAGCTGAAGGCTGAGTGATTATATTAGTTCAAATGCATGACTACTTTATTGAACTCATTAGATTTAGTTCACAGTCAACATGAGCAAGAGAAGAGGAGATCCAGCACTTTTTTTGGTGCTTAAATAAGAGTAAGTTGAAACTTCTAAGAATTAGGACTTGGAGATCATAATGCAGCCTGTATTTTCTCTGATTGTCATGTAAGCGTCATACTGAGCAGGATAGTATGGGTGATGGTAAGTTTTATATTTATGTGCTGTTGTGTTAAGGAAGCAGAGAAAGGTCAGACTGACAGTGAGCAGACAAGACCTAATAGCAAAGAGGTGAGTTACAGAGGAGACTGCACTTAAAGATGTATGCTATCATTTAGGCAAATAGTAATTTCAGAAACTGAGGGGATGCACAACAATCATACTCTACTGTTTTTAACTAATATGCTAGGACTTTTAATAAAATGTTGGCTCCTGATAGTAAAGAATGATGATGTTGAATGAGACAAGGTGGAATGTTCTTTTTTTTTCACATTAAGAAAACAGCTGACATTTAGATTACTGGGTGGTCTATGTCTTTAATGTTAGTCAGGCACACGTCTAGATGCTGTATGGTAGTAACACATCTGCCTACCTCTTTGGCATGTTGATAGTGTCTTTGGTTCTGCTACAGCATTGTGTGGGTCTGTGTTTGAGCGGAAATGATGGTCTGCTGCTATTGTGTGTGTGTGTGTATGGGGGGGGGGGTCTGACTTAATGGCACGCATCTGTGCTGTACCGGGTTCCCTTTACACCCTGGAGAAAAAGTTGACCCCCTCCAATTTGTCATTGTATAATTCACACTCTGCCCCCAACAACTAGCTACAGCATTTCGGTGGCTGGCATCCATACATGGTTTGTAATTAACCACCTTTGGCTGTACCTTGAGGGCTTATGACAGGATGGTCACTGATTAATATAAACAGACTAGCAAGGAAAAACTTGGAAAGTTAAGTGTATGGGCAAACCTCTGGCCTGTATCAGCAAATATTGGCTTACCCTGGAGCAAGTTGAGGAGCCCACAAATGCTCCAGTGGCACTGTATTGTGACCGGCAGTGCGAGACTTGCCAGACTGATAAGTGTCTTTTACCCCTACACCTCTACAACAAGCTACATCTTCATGACACCGCTATCAAAAAGAAAGTGGTCTTGGTACACTTACCTGATTGAATGACTTTTTAAGAAAGTGTACAAAAAGATTTTAGACCCAAAAAGTCTTACATTGAGGTGATAGACCGACATTAAAAGAACATTCTCTGGTATCCCGCCCAGGTTGCCAGTAGAGCCACTTCCTGTTAAACATTCCTATTTTCCCATCTTTTAGATGTGAAGACAAGCCAGGCCATACATGCATTCCAGGGAAGGGAGTCCATGCAGGAGAATGGGTCAAGCACCAGCTAAAATGTCCCACTATCTTCCTCCCCGGCACAATGCTCTTGTCTCTGAACCCCATTTGGTTTTGTTTTTCATCTCCTGTGTCTGTCTGAGACCAGTGTGTTCTCCCTGTGTGATGCACCAGTTTGAAAAATGAAATTGCATTCACTGTCCCGTGTAATTTCACAAAATATTAGCAGGATTTCATAATTGATTTAGAGGTAAGCTGTGATGAAGGGCACTTACAAAAACACACAAAATCTGATACAACCTTGCACTGTGTTATTTAGGATGAGCAGTTATGGAATAGAGAGCTGGAGAAACCTGGTTTTGATGCCGTTTGTGTTAAACAACAGTATTTGGCATGGGTGTCAGAAGAGATCAGAGTGAGTGAGAAGGAGTAAGTTATTTCAAATGGTGCAAACCTGTCATCACACTCATAACGCGTCAAGAATGAGCAACAGTGAATTCTGGCATCCCAGAACGACTGCTTTCTGTATCTGCTCTCAAGACAGACCTATATTTATCTACACCCCCCCCCCCCCCGACATGCATCCTTACAGTCTTGCTTACACCACCAACTTACATTTAGCACACAACATCTTACCCAGCTCTAAGGCAGTCAGAAAGCTGATGATCAGAATGAAGAATCAGAATACTTTATTTATCCCTGAGGGGAAATTGAGTAAATTTCCCCTCGAGAAAATATAGAGCTATAGAGAACCTGTTCAACCATCTGAGCAGGTTCTCTATATATGATGATTATAGAGAACCTGTTCAAGCTGGTTGCTATTCATGTTAGCAAATTTAATTATGTAATCTATTTTATACCAGGAGCTGAGAACAGTGCAGTACTCCCACTTCTGCCGGCAGATTAACCCATGCATTGCTTTCTCATGGGCATGAGAAGGATTCCTGTTTTTGTTTCCCTTTCAATGTTCTTTTTATTGTATGTTCAGTCTTTACACTAAATTACAACCAACAGCGTCTGTTGTTTAAAACATGATGTTAATGATTTTAATACTTGGTTTTGCAGCCATGTGTATCAGTAGACAGCTATAAGTGGTGTGTCGTTTTGGAGGCCAAATATGGGAATCCTGATCCATCTGAATTTCACTTCAATGCTAAATGCATTGTAATGTTAAAAGATAACCTCTTAACATGTCCATCTGTATATTGGCTCATTTTACAGTGATTTTTTTGCCTTGTTGCTTTGTTTGGTTATATGTGTTTAGTTTTGATGTATATGTTCTAGTTTGGATACATGTGTTCTAGTTTGGATATATATATATATATATATATATATATATATATATATATATATATATATATATATATATATATATATTCTAGTTTAGATATGTGTTCTTGTAGTTTTTGGATATGTGTTTTTGTCCTTGTCTTGCACTGCTGTGGGCTGGGGGAAATGATATTTCATGTACATGAAATGAAATGACAAATAAAGTGTTCCTGATTCCTCTTGATTCAATTCTGGAGGACTTTGGAGGACTTTGGAGTTGGAGTAAAAAGTACTGAAAATTGCCACCATTAACCGAGTTTAGCATAATTTAAATTCACCATGTCACGAGGATCCCTACCAACTCTGCATTATACTGGCTTCCCACTAACGTAGTGTTATTATGGCAGAAAGTGGGGCTATAGGAGCTAGCAATCAGTTCATAGTTTCTTGACAAGCCAGGTGTAACTGCAACAAAGAGCCGTTCTCATCAAAACAACATCCTTGCAGCAACCATATGTGTCACAGGAGTGTAGCAGTGAGAGTTACACAAGAGTGTAAGATCCCCACCCGTGCAGTGAAATCCCAGATCTTGCTCTTCTTACTTGTCATATAAACCATGTGTGATGAGATAGGTCCCTGGGTGCCAGTCTTATCAGCCATCCACCCCTACCTCAGAAGCAAAGCACAAAGGAGAGAGTGCTGTAAGTTGACACAGCCGGCAGTCCACACCTCCTTCCCAACTCGTCTCCTCACACTCCCTGTATGAATGAACTGCACTGGCCTGGCCACCTATTTTTTTTTTTTACTGGTGCTGACACTGTGCAATGTGCAGACCAGGGTTAAATTGCATTTCACAATAGTTTGAAGTATTTCAACTGCTTGTCCATTTTTCATTATCAGATAGTGAAAGACCTTGTGAAATGTGAATCGATATTTTTGAGTTTTCATGAAAATTAATATGCATGAGGTAGCTCAGGATATTACAGGTACAAGAAAAGGTAAAAGAAAGAAGTTCACAGATTTGAGGGCAATAAAAAAATTATTTAGAAGATTAACACCGTTTTTTCTCCACCCATTTAATTTTTTTTACCTGTGACTACAACCCCAATGACTCTTCTTTTTTTTTTCTCAAGTTACGGACATTTGTGCTAGAAATTCATTCAAAATAAAACGGTCGTGTACTGTGTTGACACCCTCTCCACCACTGAAAAAAAGAACTGCGGTGGATCTGAGTTTTAGCTAATGACATTGTAGTATGTATTAGTGAAGCTTTCCCACAAGCTTGGTCTGCCGTATGCTTTTTAGCCACACCTTCCAAACTCCTGCCCCACTCCATGGTCCAGATGGATAAAATAACTGTTAATGGAGAAACATCCCAGATTTCTTTATATAGTGTAATCACCTGAGGATTGAAATGCCCCGTGATAGATTATCCTGAGAAGAAATTTATAAGAGCAATATTGAACCAGAGGAAAGCTGTCCAATGCCGCCGATAGGTATAATTAACAAATTGTGTCTTTATTTCAATCCCCGGAGCTTTTATCAAGATGCACACTCATATACCTAATTTAAGGGCAGCACAGTGGCCCAGTGGTTAGCACTGTTGCCTCACAGCAAAGGAGGTCCTGGGTTTGAACCCCAAGCTGTCCCAGGTCCCTTCTGTGTGGCGTTTGCACGTTCCCCCCATGTCTGGGTGGGGTTTCCTCCGGGTGCTTTGGTTTCCTCCCACCATCAAAAAGACATGCATGTTAGGGTTAAAACACCTGTCTGTGCTCCTGAGCAAGGCAATGGAAAGAAGAGCTGGAGTTGGTCCCCGGGCGCTGCAGCTGCCCACTGCCCCTATACAATAAGATGGGTTAAATGCAGAGAACACATTTCATTGTAAGAATACAATTCGATGTAACAGTACAATGACAAATAAAACGGCTTTATAAAAACTAGAGAAAAGCCCGTTCATTGATTAGATATATCTATTTAGAGTAGGCAATCATCAATACAGTGTATAATTATCTTTATCTAGCAATGGCAAAACATTCGATGCACTTTTTTCTTTAACGAACAAGAAAATGAGTTAAAATCCAGCTCATGCTACAGCTTGACATCTACAGCTCCTTTCACTCTCCCGTCCATTTTTTTTTTTTTTTTGCTGTTTGAAAAACCAATAAAAACCTGATGGAGCTTGAACTTCCTTGAAGGAAAAACAAAGAAAACGGTCTCAGAGGTGGGCTGCAGTTTCTAGGAGACTGACAGCAAACTTGGCATCTCCGAGTGTTTCTCATTTTGACTTTAGTAGCTTTCAATTCGCTCATCTGGTGATAAAAGGCAATGGAAAATGGAGAGGTATTCACCCGCTGCAGCTTTCGTGACAGCTTGGGAGAATTTTCAGCCTCTGCATGCTCATTCTCTTTCTCTTTCCTTTGTACTGCCTCATGGGTCCCCCTCTTGCTCGGTTACTGAGGGGCACGAAATGAAAATGACAACAAACAATAGGGCTTGGCTTCCCAGTTAACAACCTCGCATTACAACGCCACAGGGAGTCCATGGATGGGTCCATGGTGGATGGTAATGCAGGTAGTAATATGAATTTTTTGGCAATGGCAAATGTTCACCCTGAGAATCAATAAATGGGAGAGATGGTTCTCTCTGAGCAACAATATAACATATTAAGAAACTGATATTTCTCACGGGGAAGGCTGTAAGGTGTGCTGTATCGCCTCAGACTCGGGGAGCTTCGATAATGAGTGCTGGGTGGCATATAAAAGCAATTGCAGGAAGAGAAGGGTTCGACATTAAATGTCCTGCCTTTTTTTTTTTTACCTGACAGTGAGGAGTTTCGCCAGGGAGACGTGGCACATGAGAGGATCACACCATTCCCCCCAGTTCCCCCTCCCCTCTGAACAGGCACCTCGACCGACCAGAGGAAGCGCTAGTTCAGCAACCAGGACACATACCCACATCCGGCCTCCCAACCGCATACACGACCAATTGTGTCTGTAGGGACACCCGACCAAGCCGGCGGTAACACGGGGATTCGAACCAGTGATCCCCGTGTTGGTAGGCAACGGAATAGACCATGTCCTCCCTTTTACTGTAAATACCAGCCAGCAACTATAAGCTAGTACAATATGCTCCCTTGTGAAGACTGACACTGAAATATGCCGGTTTAAATGATTCTGTTGAGGGAACACTGCCAAATACATAGATATTTAATAATCTAATAAGACATACAGTACTATTGCATCTCAGTTTTTCCCCACCAGTTTGTACCGGTTATGTGGCGACAGGCTCCAGTGTCTCCTTCTCTGACTAATAAACTAAAAGGCACACCGCATTTTTGGTCTGGTCAGTTTCTTCAGACTTTGTTCCTAAACCACAGCAACTGCCTCTTGTGACCAAGTCCAAGAAACACAGATAAGGGTCCAGCAGCAACAAACACCTCCCTCAGTCAATCACAGCGTGAACAATAGCCAGAGAGGAGGCAAAGAATGGGCCGTCATCATCCAATGGCCACCAGCGGACACACAGCTTGTTGTCATCTAGATTCCACAGCCTTGAAGGAATGTCTGGATCCAGTACCAACTACATTCCTCCTGAGCAGGCTGGCTTTGCCTGTTGTTTGTACCAGGCAGGTATTATATTAATCTGATATTATCAGCTTTTACTTCTTACATGCAGAGTATTGAATATTGTCTTTGTGGCCCTGTAAAATTATGATTGATGATAGAAAAAGCGTCAAATTACCATGGTGAAATTATTTACAATTACATTTACTGGTTATAATCATTCTATAACCTTGTATTCTAAAAGGTTATTTGGAACAATTTTCTTTCAGAAATTCTCACTTTTATTGTTGTAATTTGTACTTTTGCACTCAGGCATCCTCTCTTGGTTTAACCTGACCCCACATTTTTGCCCTAGATTTCACAAGAGAAGTACAAAACTGGCCCTTTAGTATCTGTGATTCTCATACTTTAAGAGTATCTATCATGCATGACTTGTTTGGTCAGTGAAAAGTGAAAAAGAGCCTGACTTAATGGGCAAACTTATTTCACATTGGCTGTCCGATTCAATGATAATGGATAGAGCTGAAGGGTTTGGGGTCTGGCACACTAGTTTATCTGTCAAATGTATGGCAGTACACCCATTTGGCAAAGTTTAGTGACTGGTAAAACCTCCATTCTTGTCTAGATATTTGATACATGGCCATTTTTAGTGGCTCAGGGCCACTTTGCCCCCCACTCCTTGCAACTGTGCCTCTTGTACTGGAATGATGACAGGAAGTGGAAAGTCAACTGCTATGGTTCCTGTGTTCCTGTCTTGATAAGAGGTTATCTGCAGGCTCCAGAGGACAGACAGGAGAGCTACAGTTGTTATCAGAGCAGTGTTTTTAAACCGCTGACCATTGTTCACGAACAGGTTACGGATGAGATTTTATTGGTACAAAAAACAGTGGCTGCAACACGTTCCAGCAAGCTTCTTCGTCTTGTGAACCACTGGGTAAAAATGTTTCTATAATTCCTCCTGCATCACCAGAGACATTGCAGTATACATGGTTTAACATGAACATCCAGGGGTCATCCAATTAAAACAAGCTCGAGAGATTTTGCCCAAATCGACTTACCTGACTTTGCTGCTATTGAACTTCTGTCCAGCTTATTGTGCTCTAAATATATATCTTTTTCCCCAGAACCTTTTGCATTTTGACGTGCAAAATAAAAATGATTTAAATGAAATGTGTTCGTAACATATCATGAGAAAACCGTTTGGTCTGCCCCGTTTTTATCAGTTATTTATTGCTTATTTATCTGGGTATTGATTTAGGGATATAACTCATGGAACAAGAGATGAAATCGGTAAGCAATATAAATGGTGATTGAAAGCTCTGGCACCGTTGTTTTAGTCTTTTGGTGAGTGAAGTAACAGGGATGTTTGTACTGTGTGCAAACTCCATGAAAACAATAAACTCCCAGCTTCTGTTCTCCTCTGTAGTGTGGCCAGATCAGATGTGGGCCAACGCAGTGCGATGTTCCCTGCTCAGCTCGTCTTGTCTCATCTCATCTCATCTCATCTCATCTCATCTCATCTCGTCTCGTCTCATCTCATCTCATCTCATCTCGTCATGTGATAGGAAAATCCACCTCAAAAGTAAATATTTCACATATGCTTTTCAAATTATGTTGGTTTCAGTCAGCGCACATTTCTGAACATGAAAAGCTCAGGCCCCAAGTTGGTATGTAACTCAAGAGCTGAGACAAGTCTGTGTCATCGAGACAAACCTTTTGCCATTGTTTACCTGAAGGGAGATTAACATTGTGGTGGCTGTGACTCAACCCATGGGTGTTTTTCCATAGGTACAGTTTCAATTGGGGGTCATCCCAGGTGGTCCTGTGTGGAATTTGCATGTTCGCCCCGTGTCTGCAGTGGTTTTTCTCCGGGTGCTCCAGTTTCCCCCACCATCAAAAAGACATGCATGTTAGGGTTAATACTCCTGTCTGTGCCCCTGACGGAGGCAATGGAAAGAAGAACTGGAGTTGGTCCCCGGGTGTTGCATGGCAGCTTGCCACTGCTCCTAGCTACACAGCTAGGATGGGTTAAATTCAGAGCATAATTTCCCTTCAGGGATCAATAAAGTATCTCAAAATAAATTTTTTTTAAAAATGGTCCAATGGTTCAAAATAGGTTTAATTTCTAAGTTTGGCAGCTGTATCCAGGGCTGAATTTTATGTCATTGGCTCGCTGACTGTGGCACCAACAGACTGGATGCACTTTGAATCTCTGCATCCAGCGACAGAGGACCTCTACATGGACTCTGAAAACCTGATGAGTGTCTCTCTCTCGCTCTCGCTCTCTCTCTCTCTCTCTCTCTCTCTCTCTCTCTCTCTCTCTCTCTCTCTCTCTCTCTCTCTCTCTCTCTCTCTCTCTCTCTCTCTCTCTCTCTCTCTCTCTCTCTCCTTTACTTTAATTCATGTTTCTTGTTACTTTAATTACTTTAATTCATGTCACTCACTTTAATTGATGTTGCTTGTGACCAGAGCCTTACGGGGTTGGCTGAGGAGTAAATTAGCTGGGTTTAAGAAATGGGTCTAGGGACACTTGACATAGAGGAGTACTCTACCGGTTCATCTCTCTGGTGTGCAAGAACCTTTCCTATGCCTGTAATAGGTGCAATCAGTCGAGGGACAAGGGGCTTGCTGACAATTTTCCGACTCTGCTCTCCAATGTAGTCCAGGACATGACAGGGTTGAGCTTGCATCCTCTGACAACCTGACCTCATGTGCAGATAGTGGCGCAGTGGAGGTGATGGAGGAGAACGATGCCCCAGGTCGCTGGTCCTCGAGTGGTAGTAATTCACTCTTCTGAGAGGAAGACCAGCGAGTCAAAACCCAACTAGCTCAGAATCAGAATCATGTTTATTGGCCATGTAGGTTTTGCACATACATGGAATTTGACTCTGGTTTTGTGGCTCTCTCAGTGTACTTACCATAGAATAACAACACTACAACACAACAATCTGCAGATATATACACAAGGATTGACTTATACAGGTGAAATGAGAGGTGATAAAGTGCAATGGTGCAGTTCCTGGGGTGGGTTGAATTTCTTGAACTGGTGGAAAAGGTGCATTCTGTGCTGGGCCTTTTTGATGATTGTGTCTATACTGTCATCTCCACTGTTTTGAGCGTATTGAGCTCCAGGTTGTTATGGCTGCACCAGAGGGCCAGTTGATCAACTTCCCGTCTATATGCAGACTTGTCAACGTCCTAGATAAGGCCAATGATGGTTGTGTTGTCTGCAAATGTCTGGAGTTTAACAGATAGGTCAGCTAAGATGCAATCATTTAAGTAGAGGGAGAAGAGAAGAGGGTCCCAGTGCTGATTGTCTAGGTCAAGTCAAGTCAATTTTATTTGTATAGCCCAATATCACAAATTACAAATTTGCTTCAGGGGGCTTTGCTGGATGTGGATTTTCTCCAGTGTCACCTGCTGCCTCCTGTCTGTCAGGACGTTTTTAATCCACTGGCAGATGGGGGCTGGTACGGTGAGTTGGGTGAGTTTGAAGTAGAGGATATCTGGGATGAAGGTACTGAACGCGGAACTGAAGTCCACAAACAGGACCCTTGAGTGTGTCCCAGGGGACCCAAGGTGTTGGAAGATGTAATGCAAGCCCATGTTGACTGCATCCTCCACTGACCTGTTTGCTCGGTAGGCAAACTGCAGGGGGTTGAGCAGATCACACAGAGAGGAAACGGTAGGAAAGATTCTGTGCAATTTAGTTTTTGACTAATGAAGCCTGTGCATCACCTTGAATTGGATTATTTGATGCTTGACATTAATAGAACAAGATCGGGTCCTGCTAAGGCCTCCTCCCAAACATCATCCCCAATCTATATTCCCAGTTCCTCCTCCCAGGCATTTTTCAGAGAATGTGTGGCATAATTTACTTGTTCAGAAAATATATTTACAAAGTCTGAGACCAATTTTTGGGATTCAGGTGGGCCCAACAAAAGCTTATAAATCATTCTTCCTTAAGGGAGAGACTCAGTTAGATGCACACTGATGAACATAATTCCTCATCTGTACGTATCGGGAGAAATGTGTTGTGGCAAGAGAGAACTTGTTTTTTTTAACTGAGCAAAAGAGGCAAATTGGTTGTTAATATACAAATCTTCCAAAGTGACTACACCTTTTAGCCTCCAACTGTCAAAAGATGCATCTGAGAGGGATGGGGGAATGCATGATTGCGATATACTGGGGTATGAATAGAAGTGTCTGGTAGTCTGCAGCCCTTCTTTATTTGCTACCATATTTTCAAGATGATTAAGTTATCCACCTTATTATTTGTAGGGATCTGGGGACTGAGAAAAGGAGTGCTGGAAGAGAACTGTTTTTGACATAACAGTTTTCAATGGCAACCCAAGATGGAGTCTCAGTGGATACTTCCAATCTGTAACCTTCCTGCCAATAGACAGGGGCCCTCAAGGGTCCTCCATTTTTCAATGCCGCCCCCCCCCCCCCCAGCTTTTCCACTTTTTCAAGAAAGTTCATCTTAAAAAATTAGCTTAGGGTCTTTTACCAGGACTACTCCAAGATACTTTAGTTTATCCATAATTTTGAAAGGGAGATCATGCAGAAATTCAGTGTTAAGATCAGCACCACGTGACATAAATTCACTCTTCTGCAAATTAATTGTATATCCTGAAACTTCACCAAATGGCCTTACAAAATCTGGCAAAACTGGAACCGACTTCTCAGATTGTGATAGGAAGGGGACAACATCAACTACGTATCTGGTTGTGTGTCGTGACCGGAGAGGGTGAGCGATGTGAAAGTACGCTTATCAAACCTGCAGTAAAACCCATGTAGATTGTCAGCCAGGTGATGGTTCCCTGCAGTGTGTGTGTGTGTGTGGGGGGGGGGGTCTCTTGTAGTTGGTAATGTCTTTTAAAGTGCTCCAGACTGATGATGGGCCGTTGGCAGAAAACCTGTTTTCCAACTCTTCAGAGTAGCACCTTTTTGCCACTCTGATCTCCTTTGTGAGTGTACTTCTGTCTTGGTTGTGCCAGATCCTATCTCCGCCCCTGTAGGCTTCCTCTTTGGCCTGACGAAGCTGCCTGAGTTTTGCTGTGAACCAGACCTTATAATTGCACAGGCTGACATCGCGATTGCTATTGCGATGTGTGGAGGTGTGGGAAGATGGTGGTGTAACTTCCATTTGCGGCGGCCTCACCCAGTACCGACTATGCAGTGTTTTTGTCTACGTCTGTCACAACTCAGGTGGTCATACTTACCTGACAACAGACCCGGAATCACCACATCCAAGTAGTCATACCAGAGGCTCAGTACAGTAGTGAGTCCACTCCTAGATCAGCTCACTCCCTGAGGACACCTGCAAGACCCAGCCCGGCAGAACCGCCGCACTCTCCAACCCAGTGCAGAGATACTTCAGTGATACCAGCGGAGACAGATGCTGACACACCAGCATCACAACATTCACTGCGCCGATATCTTGAACGAGTGCATATTCCACCTAAAAGACCGAACCTTTGAGAAAAAAAAAAGGCAGAATAATCCCTTAGATTTGGTGTGCAAGGGTAGAGCAGTCTACCTCTCCCTTGCTAGTTGGAAAAAAAAATGTTTTTGGTTATTGTTATTGGAGCTGGACATTGAAAAAAAAAACAAGAGACATTTATAAATGCAAAAGAAAATTTTAGTTTTTAAAGTAAGTGTTTTGTTTAATTTTTTAAATTTTTACATTTCAATATTTTGAGTTATAGAGGGTTCAAGTTTAAAGGGGGGGGTGTAACGTATTAGGCTATATTGGAAATAATACTATTCAGCCACCTGGTGGACGTGGTTGTAATAACAGTCCAATTACCCGTTCTGAAGGCGTGTCAGGAAAAATACCCAGTCTCCATGCACAGTTTGGTCTCCATCTGAGTTATTGATTTTCCATCAAGATATTACAGGAAGAATTATGGTTAGATACACAAAAACAAACAAACACACAAACGCACACACACACACACAAACTAACAAAGGCAAACACACATATAAACCTGGACACACAACCCGTTTACACCCCCACACAGACAAGTAAGCGCATACGGACACACACATACGCACAAACAAACAAAAGCACTTATGCACACACAACACACTGACACTCACACTCTCTCTCTATGTCACACACACACACACACACACACACACACACACACACACACACACACACACACACACTACTTGGTCTTGGAACCAACCAGTCCATTGGGGCAGGACACGCTGGCACACCCTTGGCCAGATTGCCTCCTTTATGCTTTCCCTCCATTTCCACTACTCATGCTGACACTCATTTGGCATCCTCACCCAGATCCACTTCAGTTGCATGTTTGGCCTCTAAAGGGCCAGGCTTGCCTGAGTTAATAATAATGACAATAATGGATTACATTATATAGCGCTTTTATCTAGACACCCAAAGCACTTCACAGTGTGGGGGGAAACTCACCTCAACCACCACCAATGTGTAGCATCCACTTGGGTGATGCACGGCAGCCATTTTGTACCAGAACGCTCACTACAGATCAGCTTGAGGTGGAGATGGAGGAATCGTTGAGCCAATTACATAATCAGATGGAGAGAGCCAGGTTGGGAATTTTTGCCAGGACATCGGGGGACCCCTACTCTTTGTGATAAGTGCCTTGGGATCTTTAATGACCATAGTGAGTCAGGACCACGGTTTAATGTCTCATCCAAAGGACGGCATCTCCTACAGCACAGTGTCCCCATCACGGCACTGGTGCATTGGGATTTTTATTAGGACCAGGGGGAAGACTGCCCCCTGGTGGCCCACAAACACCACTTCCAGCAGCAACTCTTCCCTGGAGGTCTCCCATCCAAGTACCTGTCAAGCCCACACCTGCTTAGTTTCTGTCATTCAGCAGAGCCAGGGTACATGTTGGTATGGCTGCCGGCCGATTCCGTTCTTGTGATCAAGGTGTGGTCCAGACCATACTTAATGCTTGAGCATCCTCAACTAGGGTGCTGTATGCCAACAGGTGGAAACTCTTTTCCAGTTGGTGCAAGGATGAACACATGGACCCCGAGTGTTACTCTGCACTATATTGCTCGAATATTTACAGGTGTTGCTGGATCAGTGACTCTTGGTCTCTATCATTAAGGTGTATGTTGCTGTCATCTCGGCTCAACATGTGTTCATGGACAATCGAACTGTAAGGTCACATCCTCTGGTGAGCTGTTTTCTGAAAGGTGCTCTCTAGTTTCGGTCCCCGCATGTTGTACAGGTGCCTTCATGAGATTTGCCTATCATCCTAGAAACTTTATGTTCCCCACCATTTGAGCCCCTGGAATTGGCCGGCCTCAGATGGCTGTCTGGTAAGACTGCCTTTCTCCTCACTGTTGCCTCTGCAAAAGGAGTTGGTGAGCTTCCTGCCTTGTCTGTTGTCAGGGACTGTTTGTGTTGGAATTCTGATGGGTCTGGGGTTACTATATGGCCCAACCCCTCATTTCTTCCTAAGAGGCTTTCAGCTTTTCACATCAATTAGCCTGTAGTGGTTATGGGGATACATAATTCCCCTTATTGAGCTAGTAGGAACGTTAGTTTACAGCTGCCGTTTTCTCGGTTCGGGTTTACAGTGACACACTTCCGCTGCGCGGGTTTTTGTTGTAATGGTGGAAGGAATAAATGGTGCACGTTGTGTAGCCGAAAGAGAGAGTTGTCACGACTCCTGCTTGAGTTCCTCTACACTGGTGACCCCGACGTTTGTCTCTTGGTAGTTATCAGAGACAATCTTTCGAACGAACATGGTTGACGAAATCAACGCGGTTTCTCTCAAATTGCCAGAGTCCTGGGAGTCATCGGCAACGACATGGGCTGTCTCACCCTGGCAGAAAGCCTTCAGAGGTTGGTGGCGGCAAAGTTTGTCTGGCATGGACTCAAAGAGGATGTGAGGGACTGGGCTGACACCTGTGTGGAGTGCCAACGCTCCAAAGTGCTCCAGCACGTCAAAGCGCCCCTGATGCCTTTCACGGTACCTGAGAGGAGGTTCGACCACGTGAATGTGGACCTGGTAGGCCCCCTCCCCCCCTCCCGTGGTTTCACATACCTGCTCACCATGGTCGACAGGACCACGCGATGGCCAGAGGCCGTCCCGCTTTCGTCCACGACAGCGCCTGAGGTTGCCCGAGCGTTCATCGGAACCTGGGTCGCCCGCTTTGGCACCCCATCTGACCTCTCCTCGGACAGAGGGCCGCAATTCACGTCCGCGCTCTGGGAGGAGATCGCCGCGGGTTTAGGGGCGAGGCTCCATCGCACCACAGCGTATCACCCTCAAACGAATGGATTGGTCGAGAGGTTCCATCGCTCGATGAAGGCCGCGTTGCGGGCTACCCTCAAGGACGACCGCTGGGTCGACAAACTGCCTTGGGTCATGCTTGGGCTCAGGACGGCTCCCAAGGAGGACCTCCAGTCCTCATCCGCCGAACTGGTCTACGGACAGCCACTTCAGGTCCCGGGGGATTTCCTTCCCACCGCCACAGCTCCCTGGTCCGCCAGATGCCAACGGACTGCGCTGCAGGAGGAAGCCAGGGCTTTTGCACCGGTCCCCACTTCTCAGCATGGCGGCTGTCAGTCCTATGTCCCCACGGAGCTGTGGTCGGCGGAGTATGTTTTCATACGTCACGACGCGCACCGCGGTCCCCTGCAGCCATCCTACGACGGCCCATTTCGGGTACGGGACACTGGAGATAAGCACTTTGAGGTGGAGGTTGGCAGCAGGCTGGAGCGGGTTTCTGTGGACCACCTCCAGCCTGCTCACCTGGACTTAGACCGCCCTGTTGGTCTTGCCCTGCCCCCACGGCGGGGGCGCCCCCCGGCTCTGCCCCCCTCCCCCGGCGAGCCGCCCCCTGCTTCCCCAGCCCCTCCCTTTCCCCGGTCCAGCTGTGAGGACTCTGCTGCTTTGCCTGCGGTTAACCAGCCCCCAGCTCCTGTTCAGTGGAGCCGTTGGGGCAGAGAGATCTGCCCCCCTCGCCACACTGACTTTTCGTATTAAGGCGAATTCTGGGGGGACGTGTGTAGTGGTTATGGGGATACATAATTCCCCTTATTGAGCTAGTAGGAACGTTAGTTTACAGCTGCTGTTTTCTCGGTTCGGGTTTACAGTGACACACTTCCGCTGCGCGGGTTTTTTGTTGTTGTAATGGTGGAAGGAATAAATGGTGCACGTTGTGTGGCTGAAAGAGAAAGTTGTCACGCCTCCTGCTTGAGCACCTCTACAAGCCTGTCAATTTGGCAGTTTTCCGCCTGCAGCCAGGGGCGGAGGAACTGCATCTTAATGTCAGCCTATGTTCTCCTATTTAGGCTCCGAGGCACTACATAGATGTGTCAGCTGGGTTTCATAAGTTTGATGTGCTGTGTGTTATGGAGGGCACAGGAAGGGTTGCACCTTGTCCAAACAAAGACTCTCAAACTGGGTTGTCAATACCATAGCATAAGAATGCAGGCCCAGGGGCCTCCCGGTCCCCCCTGTGAAATGTCATTCAGTCAGGGGTGTCTCCACCTCTTGGGCTGCATTGAAGGGTGTTCCACTGAGTGACATCTGTGCTGCAACTACTTGGGCTTCTTCCTGTACCTTTGCCCACTTCTACAGAGTTAACGTGACCATCCTGCATCCTGTGGTGACAGTGGTCTTGTTTGCTCCTTTGGTCTGCAGCTGAGGCACGGTGAGTGCAGATTCCTCGTGACTTTGTTGGTATGGGCCATCCAGGCATTGCATACCGTCTCTGGCAGTCAGGAAGAATGAAATAGAATGACAGTTACAAATGTAACTAAGGTTCTATGATTCTGGATGACCACCAGACTTCATTGTCACTCGGAATCTTGACGAGAAGATTCTGTACGACACGACTGCTGGGTGCCAGGCCCCTTTATCAGGTTGCTTGCGTCACCCTGGTCACACGTGTGACTATGCTGGTATTATGTCTTGACCTCCTGTACATGTGCGTGATGCATATACAGGTCTTACATTACTGTCTATGGCGGTCATCCACAATTCATAGAACCGTAGTTACTTTCATAACGCTCGATTTATTTCAATTGCTGGCAAATGAAATTCAAAGAGTGACTTATCAAGCTTGAAAATCAGAAATCCAGTGTGCTGTTACAATAAGGATACATAGTGCAAAATTTGCAATGCTCCATATTATTCACGCTATCCTGAATGGACGCTTAACATTGGCCTTGTAAAATATAGATGCTTTTGCACCATTTCATCAGAGCTAAAGTTAGCCCATCTCAGTGATGTTTTTAGAGAACAGACACCCCAGAAAATCAAGCTGACACATCAGAAACACTTCAAAAGCTTTATCAAATGAGTCATTTGTTTATGTTAAAGCTGATGGCGCATGTCGTGCGTACATCTCTATCCAGGTGTTTGTGTGAAATCCTAGTACCTCGAATGAAACCGGATGGAAAATACCAGGTGATAAGAAATGGGGGAGAGGCAAAGAGAGAAAAGTGCTCAGAGAGCAATATATATATATAAAACTTTGTTAAAAGAAACACTCAATGGTAGGGAAAGTGCTCAACAAATAAAGAGCAAAATAATTCAGTTAGTCAAGTAAATTCTCTATGAGACAGTACAAGCCTGTTTCATGCTATAAGCAATCGTCAGCTGTCAAAACCATATATATATATATATATGAAAAACTTCTATGGATTAGTTTTTTCCTACATCTATCTTAATTAGTTTTTCCCTACATCTATCTTAATCTAAATAAATGTATATATTTATATATATTACATTACAGTCATTTAGCCGACGCTTTTATCCAAAGTGACTTACAATAAGTGCATTTAACATAGGAAATCAAGAGAACTACTTGTCATCAGAGGTCATAAGTGCGTCTTCTCTCTAAACAAGCATCTAAGAGCAAAACCAGTCCTAAAGTAAAAGCGCACGAAAGAGATTTTTCTTTTTAAATGAGTGAATACAATGAGTGCTAAGAGCAAGTAACAGGGTAGTAGTTCTTGAAGAGGCAAGTTTTCAACCTGCGCCGAAAGATGGGCAGAGACTCCGCTGTCCTGACATCAGTGGGGAGTTCATTCCACCACTGTGGGGCCAGGACAGAAAAGAGCTGTGACTGGGTTGATCGGCAGCAGGGGCCTCTGAGCGACGGGGCAACCAGGCGTCCCGAGGCAGCAGAGCGAAGTGGTCGGGCGGGGGTGTAGGGCTTGACCATGGCCTGGAGTTAGGAAGGAGCTGTTCCTTTCACTGCCCTGTAGGCTAGCACCAGAGTCTTAAACTGGATGCGAGCAGCTGCTGGGAGCCAGTGTAGGGACATGAGAAGGGGAGTTGTGTGGGAGAACTTAGGGCGGTTGAACACAAGATGAGCTGCAGCTTTCTGAACAAGCTCCTGATGGCCAACGCCAGGGCACCAGCAAGGAGGGAGTTGCCGTAGTCCAGCCGGGAGATGACCAGAGCCTGGATGAGCCCCTGTGATGTCTCGTCGGTGAGGAATGGTTGAACCTCCTGATGTTATAGAGGAGAAATCTGCAGGAGCGAGCAACTGATGCAAGGTTTGCAGCAAACAACAGTTGGTCGTCCAGGATCACACCCAGATTCCTCGCAGTCTGAGTTGGCGTCACCATGGTGTTGTCAATGGTGATGGCCAGGTCTCGGTGCGGGCAACCTTTCCCCGGGAGGAACATCAGCTCTGTCTTGTCCAGATTGAGCTTCAGGTGGTGTGTCGCCACCCACTCTGAGATGTCAGTCAAGCACGCAGCAATGCTTGTCTCTACTTGAGTGTCAAGGGGAGGAAAGGGCATGATCAGATATAGATATATAGATATATATATCCATCCATTATCCAAGCCGCTTATTCAAGTAGGGTCCCAGCATTATTGGGCAGCAGGCCAATATATATTTAAAGCCAGTTTTCTAGATGATGATCATAATGTTGATTATAAAACGCAAAATCTTTAATATCTAACAACAGCATATAATTTTAGATGCACTCATTCACATACATTTTAGGGGGGGTTGTAACCCCCCCGAATGAAGGGCAGAAGACAGGTAGAAGACAGGTTCACATGGAACTTCATATCTAGAAATTTAAATTGAATTAAAGCCGCAAGCGGCGTTGGGAGGGGTCCAAGCGTTGGCACTGTTGCGCCCCCTATGGAGCAATTTGAATGGTTTTGTCCTCATGACCATATACCTTCACCCAACGTAAATAATTAACGCTACGATACGTAGGGGCCTTTTATACACCTAGCCTGTAATAGACTACCGTTTCAACATGAGACTAAACCGCTGTTGATAATGTAATAAAGATTGAAGAATCTTGCTTCAGAAACAGTAGCCTACCCGAGTTTCCAACTAGCTATGACAATGTCGGATTACTTGGGTCGCCTGTGTCCTAGACGATTACCGTAATTTTTTTAAATGTCGTAACACTTCCATTGCTTCAGAAACATGTGCCAGAGTTTCCAAAACTGGACCAGACGGTGTCTGATTTCTTGCGTCCTAGCCGACTGCCGTAAAAAGAAAAAGTATGTCGTTAAACCCAGGTGTCCTGGCGTGTGGTATGTAGAGCTGCAGCGATTCCACACCAAATAAGTCAAAATAGCGGGCAAACTATATGACTGACATAGGTGGTCCCAATAGTAAAGTTGTTGAGCACATTGAGATGCATGGGTCGATTAAGTTTTGTGTTGATCTGACTTATGCTGTGGAAGTTATGGCCTTTTAAGCATGACCCTTTGTTGTAGCGCCACTATCTGGCTGACATGGGTGATATGTAGTGCCAGAGTAGTGGGGGGCCGTATGAATGCACCTACCAAATTTGGTTGGTCTAGGACTTATGATTGCTGAGCCTCAGACACTTTTAGCTGAGAAACCGCGCCCAAACTAATACAAGTCAAAATGGCGGGCAAACTATATGGCTGACATATGTGGTCCCGATAACAAAGTTGTAGAGCACATTCAGATGCATATGTCTGTGCAGTTTTGTGTTGATCTGACTTATGGTGTGGGAATTATAGCCTTTTACGCATGACCCTTTGTTATAGCGCCACCATCTTGCTGACATAGGTGATTTGTGGTGCCGGAGTAGTGGGGGGCCATAGGAATCCACGTACCAAAGTTGGTTGGTCTAGGACTTACGGTTGCGGAGCTTCACACACTTTTAATGGAGAAAAAAAATAATAATCCTAACAAATACAATAGGGTTCCACCAGCTTCGCTGATTGGACTCCTAATAAAGAGGGTAGTGGAGAGCACCTGATGACTCATCAAGTCATCATCCTGTAACAGGGCCCAACTTGGATCTCCATTATAACAGGTGTCTGAAATTCAGATTTGACCAGAAACGTAAAGCGCTTTGAGTGGCTGTTGCCGCTAGAAAAGCGCTATATAAAATGCAGCTTGGTTGACTGATTGATTCTCCTCTGGTGAGGAGGTTTTTCTCCTCATTGAAGGCAGCCTGGTTGAATTGATGTTGCTGCCCGACTACAACCTGACCACCCTGTAATGTGAATAATGACACAAATCTTTATGTGGAAAACAGTTTTATTTTGACCCCCCCCCCCATCTTTTTGTATTATTTATTTATTTATTTATTCATTTATTTGCGTGTGTTTATGTTTTTCCACCACAGTAATGTCACCAGCATCCATTTAATCCTTGAGGACAGACACGAGGACTAAAGCCGCCGTCTACACGTCTATACTATATGGCCGCCTGAGTAAAGCATGCTAGAAATCAGTTATGAGGAGAAGTGGGATGAAGACAACACATGAAGTGATGTCAGTGTCTGTTGATGACCGGACAGTATGTGTTTTATTCCAGTGATGAATGACGACATTTATAAAGTGCAGGCACAACAATCATGTCCAGTGTTCTCTGTTTTTCCCCCCCAATTGCTGTCTTTAAATGCTTGACTCATTTCTCTCCAGCTATTTCTTTCCTGCTATTTGTTGCAAACTGTATGCACAAGCCAATATGCTGCCACACAAATTTCATATGTGTACAGATGATGTTAAAACTGCTCTTTTTAGGGCCTACCGTATGCCACTCTATACAGCCCACTTGTGGTGCGACTATAGCAAAGCAAAAATGAAAAAGCTGCAGCTAGCATACAATGATGCATTCAGACTCTTGCTCAAGCTTCCAAGATGGACAAGTGCGAGTCATATGTTTGTGACTAGCAATGTTCCCACTTTTCATGCTGTGCTGAGAAATTTTATGTACAAATTTGTGTCGATTGATTGATTCCAAGAATGTAATTATAATGCTCTTAACTGAGCCTACACAAAGCGACCCAAGGTACTCCTCTTGTTTCTGGAAACATTGGAACAAATGCCTGTATAGCTTTTAATCATTGTGGACTTGTGATCTGCTCTTTTAGCTATACTTTTGTGTTCTTGTCCGGTGTTGTATTTTTGCTGTTGTTGTTGTTTTTTTTTATATGGATCTACCTGTGTGTCTGAATCTACTACTACTACTTTCGGCTGCTCCCGTTAGGGGTCGCCACAGCGGATCATCCGTTTCCATTTCTTCCTGTCTTCTGCGTCTTCCTCTGTCACACCAGCCACCTGCATGTCTTCCCTCACCACATCCATAAACCTCCTCTTTGGCCTTCCTCTTCTCCTCTTCCCTGGCAGCTCCATATTCAGCATCTTTCTCCCAATATACTCAGCATCTCTCCTCCACACATGTCCAAGCCATCTCAATCTTGCCTCTCTTGCTTTGTCTCCAAACCGTCCAACCTGAGCGGTCCCTCTAATATAATCGTTCCTAATCCTGTCCTTCTTCGTTACTCCCAGTGAAAATCTTAGCATCTTCAACTCTGCCACCTCCAGCTCCGCCTCCTGTCTTTTCGTCAGTGCCACTGTCTCCAAACCATATAACATAGCTGGTCTCACAACCATCTTGTAAACTTTCCCTTTAACTCTTGCTGATACCCTTCTGTCGCAAATCACTCCTGACACACTTCTCCACCCACTCCACCCTGCCTGCACTCTCTTCTTCACCTCTCTCATGCACTCCCCGTTACTTTGGACAGTTGACCCCAAGTATTTAAACTCAAATGCCTTTGTCACCTCCACTCCTTGCATCCTGACCATTCCACTGTCCTCTCTCTCATTCACGCATAGGTATTCCGTCTTGCTCCTACTGACTTTCATTCCTCTTCTCTCCAGTGCATACCTCCACCTCTCCAGGCTCTCCTCAACCTGCACCCTACTCTCGCTACAGATCACAATGTCATCCGCGAACATCATCGTCCATGGAGACTCCTGCCTGATCTTGTCCGTCAACCTGTCCATCACCATTGCAAACAAGAAAGGGCTAAGAGCCAATCCTTGATGTAATCCCACCTCCACCTTGAACCCATCTGTCATTCCAACCGCACACCTCACCATTGTCACACTTCCCTCATACGTATCCTGCACCACTCCTACATACTTCTCTGCAACTCCTGACTTCCTCATACAATACCAAACCTCCTCTCTCGGCACTCTGTCATAAGCTTTCTCTAAATCTACAAAGACACAATGCAACTCTTTCTGGCCTTCTCTATACTTCTCCATCAACATTCTCAAAGCAAACATCGCATCTGTGGTGCTCTTTCGTGACATGAAACCATACTGCTGCTCGCTGATCGTCACCTCTCCTCTTAACCTAGCTTCTATTACTCTTTCCCAAATCTTCATGCTGTGGCTGATCAACTTTATACCTCTGTAGTTGTTACAGTTCTGCACATCGCCCTTGTTCTTGAAAATCGGTACCAGTATGCTTCTTCTCCACTCCTCAGGCATCCTCTCACTTTCCAGGATTGTGTTAAACAATCTAGTTAAAAACTCCACTGCCATCTCTCCTAAACATCTCCATGCCTCCACAGGTATGTCATCAGGACCAACTGCCTTTCCATTCTTCATCCTCTTCATAGCTGCCCTCACTTCCTCCTTGCTAATCCGCTGAACTTCCTGATTCACTATCCCTACATCATCCAACCTTCTCTCTTTCTCATTTTCTTCATTCATCAGCCCCTCAAAGTATTCCTTCCACCTTAGCACACTCTCCTCGCTTGTCAGCACATTTCCATCTCTATCCTTGCTCGCCCTAACTTGCTGCACATCCTTTGCAGCTCGGTCCCTCTGTCTAGCCAATCGGTACAAGTCCTTTTCTCCTTCCTTAGTGTCTAATCTGTCATACAACTCACCATACGCCTTTTCCTTTGCCTTTGCCACCTCTCTCTTTGCTTTAAGCTGCATCTCCTTGTACTCCTGTCTACTTTCTTCATCTCTCTTACTATCCCACTTCTTCTTTGCCAACCTTTTCCTCTGTATAATTTGCTGTACTTCCTCATTCCACCACCAAGTCTCCTTGTCTTCCTTCCTCTGTCCTGATGACACACCAAGTACCTTCCTAGCTGTCTCCCTCACTATTTCTGCAGTGGTTTTCCAGCCATCTGGCAACCCTTCACTACCACCCAGTGCCTGTCTTAACTCCTGCCTGAACTCCACACAACAGTCTTCCTTCTTCAACTTTCACCATTTGATCTTCGGCTGTGTCTTCACTCGCTTCCTCTTCTTGGTCTCCAAAGTCATCCTACAGACCACCATCCGATGCTGCCTAGCTACGCTCTCCCCTGTCACCACCTTGCAGTCTCCAATCCCTTTTAGATGGCGCCTTCTACATAAGATATAGTCCACCTGTGTGCACTTTCCTCCACTCTTGTACGTCACCCTGTGTTCCCCCCTCTTCTTGAAATATGTATTCACCACAGCCATTTCCATCCTTTTCACAAAATCCACCACCATCTGTCCTTCCACATTTCTCTTCTTGACTCCATACCTTCCCATCACCTCCTCATCACCTCTGTTCCCTTCACCAACATGTCCATTGAAGTCCGCTCCAATCACCACTCTCTCCTCCTTGGGTACCCTCTCCACCATGTCGTCCAACTCATTCCAGAATTCTTCTTTTTCATCCATCTCACACCCAACTTGCGGGGCATATGCGCTGATAACATTCAGCAATAAACCCTCAATTTCCAGCTTCATACTCATCACTCTGTCTGACACTCTCTTCACCTCCAGCACGCTCTTGACATACTCTTCCTTCAGAATTACCCCTACCCCATTTCTCCTCCCATTCACACCATGGTAGAAGAGTTTGAACCCACCTCCGATACTCCTGGCCTTACTCCCCTTCCACCTGGTCTCTTGCACACACAGTATGCCTACCTTTCTTCTTTCCATCATGTCAGCCAGCTCTCTCCCTTTACCAGTCATAGTGCCAACATTCAAAGTTCCAACTCTCACCTCCACATGCCTACCCTTCCTCCTCTCTAGCTGCCTCTGGACATGCTTTCCCCCTCTCCTTCTCCTTCGCCCAACAGTAGCATAGTTTCCACCGACACCCTGCTGGTTAACAGTACCGGCGGCGGTCGTTGGTAACCCGGGCCTCGGCCGATCCGGTATGTAAGTCTTATTTATGATCCGCATATTTGATTTGGCAAAGATTTTACGCCGGATGCCCTTCCTGGCGCAACCCTCCCCATTTGTCCGGGCTTGGGACCGGCACTAAGGATGTACTGGCTTGTGCATCCTCAGTGGCTGGGTTACCTGTGTGTCTGAATAAAGTAAGATTTGATTTGATTGATTGATATTCGTACGTTCCGAGTTTTCCGTCAAAAGTACTTTCCTTCAAGAGTATATTTTTCACTTATTACTTTCCTCTTCCACCCATCCTCCTCCCCCTCTAGAAACAAGAAACAGACCACGGAGCAACTCCCTAAGATGCATTATTACCCTGCTTTCATTTTACTGTCTATTTTGTATCAACAGTAAGCCTAACAGACCGTGGATATCCAATTCTCTAATCACATCTAGGAAAAGAGGGAGATTGGACGACTAGAGCTCTGTGCCTTTATACAGAGGGCTTTTATAGACCGTCTCTTCCGTCTCTTCCAAGGATTGTCGGAAACAGGCCTGCCAAGCCAAGCGAGTAAACATATTAATCTCAGGGCTGTAGAGGCGATACAGAAATTAAACGGTCAGGACCTTTAGAGCTGCAGAGCTCCCAGAGGAGCCTGGGAGACTCAGCTGCACATAGCCCTGTCCAGCACAGCAGGAAATGGCATTCCCATAAAACTGAAGGGCTCTTTGGAGAAGACCAGCCTCTCTATTTCTGTTGTTCCCATGGTGGGGTTAAACTATGTGGCATTGCGAAATCAAAATGTGCTGTGTGTATGAGAGACACTGTGCAGCAAAGCAAGACACACAAGGGGGGGAAGGGGCAGGAGATACAGACACTGATAGCCTGTCCTTTTTATACAAAAGGCACACTAAGCAGGACTGCTGCCACATGTCAATAGGCCAAAGATGGTAGTGGGCTGCACCACACCCCACTATCAAAGGGCGAGCAGATATTCATAATTTACTTTGTCTTGGCTAAACACTCGACTGAAGCCATTGCACAGTAAAGAAACCTTTGATCTTCTTCTATTAATCAAAAAGACATGCATGCCAACATGCATGCCAACATGCATGTTGGCATGCAAAGAAGAACTAGAGTTGGGCCCCGGGTGCTGCAGCTGCCCACTGCTCCTATACAATAGGATGGGTTAAATGCAGCAAACACATTCATTGTAGGAATACAATGACAACATAAAGTGGCTTTCTTAAAAGATCCATATGTCCATATATATTAGATGGGTTCCACTGAATTTTAAGAATATAAATTATTACTAATTATTACTAATATTAGCGATAATGACAAAGAATTTTCTTGGCTTCTTCTCCTTTTTCTCCTTTTTCTTCATGTTCTTGTTCTTGTTCTTGTTCTTGTTCTTCTTCTTCTTCTTCTTCTTCTTCTTCTTGTCATCATCATCATTGTTGTTGGTGTCATGTTGCTGTTTGTTATTATTCAGTAATGAATTTCATACAGACCAGTGCACAGGCTAAGTGATGGTTACGTCACATGAAGCCTATATGTTTCCATACCAGCTATTTTTATTGGATTTCCCTCCCACTATACCCGCATAGGAGCACAGTGTGCGTCTGCGCAATAAGCTATAGTCTAGCTACTGGTTCACGGTGGTGGTGGTGGTGGTGGGGGGGGGGGGTTTCTTCCCCCAGCATTTCTACAGCTGATTCACGAAATATTATACAAGCCATGTTAGGCGGAATCCTCCCGGAGCCGGACCTCCCCGTTTGCTGAATATAGGCGTGGCTTTGGATGGAGGCGCTCCGGGATCCCCACCTGCCCTCACACCGTTGTTGTCGCTGTGCCAAGCTTGTTATATCTGCCAAAGATTTGAACTAAGACGCGTCTGGATATCCATTCAGGTTTGGACTGGGACGCGTTCGTTCAGGGGTTAGGCTGTTTTGGGGTCGGTGTTTTGGCTCTAACATCCAAGCGAGTGTTCATAATTCTCACACGACCCGTGCGATAAATAAGCAGCAGCGAGGACGGGCTGTCGGACCGGACCGGGCCTTCAGGACCGCAGATAGGCGGGAGCAGATCAGTCACCCTGGTTCATGTGTAGGATTATCCGGTGCACAGGTCGTGCACACAGCGAGAATGGAGCGTGCAAACAAGATCCCCACAGGATTCGCCGTCTTGCTTTTGCTGGTGTCAGTTTTGCTGGTGGCAGACGGCAAGAGACCCCGGCAGCCTCGCTGTCCCTCATCATGTACATGTACCAAAGATAACGCCTTGTGCGAAAGCGCAGGGTTGATTCCGCGCAGCTTTCCCTCCGATGTCATATCACTGTAAGTCATATTGTTGTGCTTTCCCCCCCTTTTTTTGTCATTATCCTGCAAAGATTGCAACCTCCCAATCTGAGTGCTTGGAAATAATAATAAAAAAAGATTTATCACACTGGCATGCTCCTTTCTCCAGCCCTCTCTGCGGGCTAAGATGTCAGGTTTAAACAGAGCTGCTGTGTGTTGCATAGCCTTCCTACTGTGGAGGGCTGGTTTCTCTTGACCATTTCACAGACTGACAATCTGCCGCCCTTGTTTCCCCGCAGATCGTTCGTGAAGTCCGGCTTCAGTGAAATCCCGAAAGAGAGCTTCATCCACACGCCTGCCCTGCATCTCCTGTGAGGTTTCCCCTCTCCTCGCTCTTTGTTGCCTTGTGTCAGTGATCAACGCCATGTTAAAATGGGACAGAGGACAGAGATACTGGTGTATTGCACTGAATCGGCTAAGGTGCATCTCATGTGAAAGTGATCTCGGGCTGATTTCTCATTTTCGAGGCACACGGCGACTGTCACGTTGCACCCCTCTGGTTTACACCCAGCATTTGCTTGACAGCTGTGTTTCCGCCGAGAGATCAAAATACAGTTCACGGTGGTTTAGCATGAAGCTTGTTTTGCAGGGGATCCCCCTCCCCCCTCCCCTTTAACCGAGGGAAGTCCCCCCTCTGTCTCGTTGAGTGGCATATTGACTGAGACACGTTTGTCTTTCGAAACAAAGCTGCGGGTCTTAACTGCACGAGTTGTTCTTGTGTAATGTGAAGTCCTGCATGTACGGGAGGTGCTACATAATTAAATGTTATTATTGCAATTATTATCATCAGAAGAGACAGATAGGGCTATACACATGTAGTATATGTGCTGATATGGGGTGATGGTTTTAAATGTAATACAATACATTTTTTGCCTTGGTTCAAGACCTTTGAATCCACCCACTCCACCAAGTTGACTGGTTCTTCTGATCTGGCATCATGACATTAAACAAGTTTTTCGGTTGAAAAAGTGATTATCCAATGAGCGCCGTGGGGTGGGGTGGACTAATTATTAGCCAATCGGCGCCATGGGCGAGACTAACGCCGTTGTCAAGCTGTTGTCAGATGGCATGTCTTCTCAAGTCAAGTCAAGTCAGTTTTATTTGTAAAGCTCAATATCACAAATTACAATTTGCCTCAAGGGGCCTTACAGCAACACAACATCTTGTCCTTAACATTCTCAAAATCATATTAATATTCATAATTAACAATAATAATAACATCGCCCTGTGATGGCCTGGCGGCCTGTCCAGGGTGTCTCTCCACCTGCTGCCCAATGCCTGCTGGGATAGGCTCCAGCATCCCGAGAGCCCGAGTGGGATAAGCGGCTTGGATAATGGATGGATGGAATAATAACACATTAATATTCTCACCATCATCGTTGTTTTTACTCCGCTCCACTCTTAAAACCCCGGCAAAATTAGGATGTTGCCATGGCTACGCATCAGTTTCGACTGATGCGAGTCGTTAGATTCAGGGGGATGCGTTGGTCTCTAATGATTGGTTAAGGAAAATCGAATCCCCCGCCCCTACGGGAATCGGTTACAGTGGAGCCAATCTCGGACTGAAGATGGAAATGGAGTGCAACGATTTGACTAATCTGTCTGATATCAGGCGAATCATGTGTATCGCTGATAAATGAAAATATTATGCTTGTAAATGCACCTCTTTTATTCTAAGGCATTGTGTAGAGCGTGCGTGACCTAACTGATTATATCTATCCTGTCTGTAGCCTTTTCACAGCCAACACGTTTGAATCAATTAATGAGGATGCTTTCCTTGGTCTTCCTCACCTGGAGTATCTGTAAGTAAATGGTGCCACTTGTCCCTAGAATCCATTCTACTATAAGAATGAAACATTATGAATCAAATCAAAGAAAGTTGACTCACCCATCTAAATTACCTCTTCAGTCTCAATTGGCTGCAGGTATCCCCACCCTTATAAACAGTACAGTTGGATAACGACCGAACCCAAATCAAATCAAGTCAAGTCAAGTCAATACTGTGTCCCTACAGACACAATTGGCCGTGTCTGCAGGTGGGAAGCCGGATGTGAGTATGTGTCCTGGTCGCTGCACTGGCGTCTCCTCTGGTCGGTCGGGGCGCCTGTTCAGGGGGGAAGGGGAACTGGGGGGAATGGTGTGATCCTCCCACACGCTACGTCCCCCTGGTGAAACTCCTCACTGTCAGGTGAAAAGAAGCGGCTGGTGACTCCACATGTATCGGAGGAGGCATGTGGTAGTCTGCAGCCCTCCCCGGATCGGCAGAGGGGGTGGAGCAGCAACCGGGGTGACTCAGAGAGCAGGGTGATTGGCCAGGTACAATTGGGGAGAAAAAGAGGGAAAAATAAAAAAAAAATGTATTATTTGTATAGCCCAATCGTTGGTTTCGGTCATTATGCAACTGTATTGTTTATAAGGGTGGGGATGGATACCTGCGGTCAGTTTAGACTGAAGAGTCGATTTAGATGAGTGATGAAACGTGTCTGTCAATAAACGCCGTATCCAGATGAACTGGTTAAACTTTCTTTGATTTTATTACCTGGATTATTGAGCATGCATAAAGACATTATGAATCAAATTCTCCATACATTTACCAAATGTATTTTTCAGATTCATCGAAAACAACCAAATCAAGTCAATATCACCTCATGCTTTCCGTGGGCTGAAAACATTAGTACATCTGTAAGTATATACGTGTTAATTACGGGATGCTGTGGTGGAAACACTTGGAGAAAGTATGTGTGATTTGTGTGCATAAAATAACCAACCCAGTGGTGAATTTCTTAGCAGATGGCGTCTTTAGAAAACAATGAAAGCTCAGCTCAGTTATTTTTAGAGGATTCTGTACATTTCTGCATGCTTAGTCAGTGTTTCCCTCATGAGCAGTTGCAGCATAAGGGTTATTAATGCTGGCTAAGTAACTTTATTTCACACCATCTATTGTGGAACAGACCTTTATTAAACGTCATGCAGCTGTTAGGTTATGATTATGATGTAAACACTGACCTCACTGTTTTCAAATTGGACGAACGGTAAATGCACCCAAAATGTTCAATAATAACAGATCATGTCTATCACAAATCACATTTTTTTATGTCCTTCAAAGGGAAGCTTAAGTGTAGTGCCAATTGTGCAGTATGATACTGAATATTAAAGCTAAACACTGTTCACATACAACAAAACCAAGTGCTGCTTTTGTATATTACTGTTTTTCCCCCTTTACTATAACTGAGAAGGCCATAGTGTGGCCAAGGAGGCAGATCTAAAAATAACTGTTTCCTCAAACTCCCGATAATCAATGTTTTAGCAACCATTCTCCTGGGTGACAAATTGTGTCTGAGCTGTTTAACATACAGCGTGGCTATATCCTACAACCGGGGACATCATGAAACCACAAATTGAGAATAGGTATGGAACTTCTTCTTTTTTTTTGGAGTTTTCCCCCTTTTTCTCCCCAGTTGTACTTGGCCAAATGGCCAATTACCCCACTCTCCCGAGCCATCCTGGGTCCTGTTCCGCCCCCTCTGCCAATCCGGAAAGGGCTGCAGACTACCACATTCCTCCTCCGATACATGTGGAGTCGCCAGCCGCTTCTTGTCACCTGACAGTGAGGAGTTTCGCCAGGGGGGCGTAGCACGTGGGAGGATCATGCTATTCCCCCCAGTTCCCCCTCCCTCACCACCAAACAGGTGCCCCAACCGACCAGAGGAGGCATTAGTGCAGCAACCAGGACACATACCCACATCCGGTTTCCCACCCGCAGACACGGCCAATTGTGTCTGTGGGGACGCCCGACCAAGCCGGAGATAACATGGGGATTCGAACTGGTGATCCCCTTGTTGGTAGGCAACGAACTAGACTGCCACACTATCCGGATGCCCATGGGACTCTAACTTTAACATTAAAATGTCACCCATGTCTTGCTATGCGGGGTTGTAAAGCATGCATGTTACATGTACATTTCTAACATTTACTGATTCTAGTTACTGTGGTTAAAAAAAAAACAAAAAGACAGACAGCAGAATTCAAATAGCATGAGTGATAAAGCAGTGAGTGACACTTCTGACAACAAAACAGGGTTTAAACGTCAGTATTTTCTGTTAGTATTTCAGTTAGAAACCAAGAGCTAATCGAGTTCAATACAATACAATACAATACAATACAATACAATACAATACAATACAATACAATACAAACAACTTTATTGATCCCGCTAGGGGCAATTGTTTGGAGAAGCTTCTGAACATAAACCACGGTAACATGCAAACAAACAAATAACACAAACAATAAATAATAACACCCCAGGGAGCTTAATGTGGAATAAAATCTATACGATCTATTAAAGTACACAATAAGAAACGCAATAAGATAAACTTGATAAAGACAACAAAACAATCTGATAAAAAAACACTATGGGGCATTTAATAATCAAGTTGCAGCAGGTATGAATGGTTAAGAATAACGGTTAGTTTCACAAACAGGTAAAACATAACAACGCCCTGGCGGCAAGAGAGAAAATTCACTTGCTAGAACACGTCCAGAAGAAGCCAAAATACTTGCTCCTTTCTGGAGGATTCGTTGGTTGCAAAAAGAACAATGTTGTTCAGGCTGTTTCTGTCTTTTACCGTGACACTGTGAAACCAGCAGATAAAAGAAAAACTTAACTGACTCTCAATAAAAGACTGATACAAGCGACAGAGGATGACAGGACTGAGAGAAAAGGGGTTCAGTTTGCACAGAAGGTGAATTCTCTGTTTCCGCCGTTTCACAACAGCCTCAGTGTTCACATCAAATGTATGATAGTGCCCAAATATTTGTGTGATGTAACCATTTCCACACTTTCATTATGTATGATGCACTCTTTGGCTGCATCTCTGTTACATCTTAAACCAATAGTCAGTTCCTTGGTTTTAGAAACATTTAATTCCAAGAAGTTGTTATCACGTCAAGAAATAAGATCAGTGAGCACATTCCCATAGACTGATTGTGAACCTTGGAGGAGGGTCAGCAATGTTGTCAGAAAATTTGACCAAATAGCTGCCCCCCTGAGTGCTCCTGCATCCATCAGCGGACATAATAAAAAGTAAGGGTGAAAGGACGCATCCTTGTGGTGAGCCTGTGGCTATAGATACTGAGTCTGAGAGACGGCCATTTACAGACACCTTCTGCTCTCTGTCAGTCAAGTCCAAGATCCCTAACACAAGCTGGCGAGGCAAATTAAAATCACATAGCAACCTCTCTATTAAAAGATGCGGCTGCATTATATTGAATGCCGATGAAAAGTCAGCAAACAAAAGCCTGGCATGGGCTTAGGCCTTTTCCAAGTGCTTATACAGGTTATTAAGTATAAAACGTTTTGCATCCTCCACACCTCTCCCTGCCTGGTAAGTAAATTACAGTGGATCAAGTTTTCCATCCACAGTTAGCAAAACAAGGTTTTTAACAGTTTTCTCAAAGATTTTCATTATGCGGTGCAGACAGGAAAGGAGTATTGGAGGAAGGTGTACTTCCCATAGACAGGTGTGAAGTCTACAGTGAATGTGGACTTCAGTTCTGATTGTGTTCATTTATTATTGGCTCAAGTATGGCTTAACACTATCTCTCTCATTTACAGGAGTCTGGCTTACAACAATCTTGAGACTCTGCCCAAAGACGTGTTCAAGGGCCTTGAAGCCTTGACCAAAGTGTGAGTATGAATTGCATTGCTACTGAAGCCAAAGCGTTTTCTAAATACTCAGTAAGGCTTTGTACTAAATTGTAACCTGGTACTGGGGGAAGAAAAGGATTCTGCATAGTTACACTGTACTGTATAACGGACAGTATCCTTCTGCACACTGTGCTTGATGGAAAAGCTCATCATTATTCCACTGCAGCCAAGTCCTGAGTAATGTGTGAATAATGCGTGGGCAGCTGGTACATTAAGCATCATTAAAATTACATGTGGACTCTTAGGACGAAATACAGCACCCACCGAGGTCATTTCAGTTCACCTTATCCTTTCTCATACATTAATGAGAGTGCGGGTCCATTTCTGCAGTCAAGTACAGCCAGTGTTGATAGTTTTATGCAGCAAAATCATTAAGGAATTCTCTCTCCGATGGAGAAAAGCAGGGATATACAGCAAAAAAAGAGTCAATGACGCGAGATTTTGTTTCTCCCTCTCAGAGACTTGCGGGGGAACCAGTTCACCTGTGACTGTAAGCTGAAGTGGCTTGTGGAGTGGATGTATCACACCAACGCCACCGTGGACCAGATCTATTGCAAAGGCCCAGCCTCCCATTTGGACAAGAAGATCAATGACCTGGTGCCACAGTCCTTTGACTGCATCACTACAGGTAACCGATAGGCAGGCTGACTGACACCCAACAAATCATGCCTGGTGAGATGATAAATGTTGATATTTGACATTATCTCCCATTATCTGCTCTTTGACGCTCCTATTAGGCGTTTTGGATTTTTGTTGACTTTGCACGGCCCTGTGGACAAAAGTGGTAGTGTTTCGTGCAAAGACAACTTCATCTCGCTTAAGCATTGCCTCCCTATGCAAAAATGTACATTGGCCCTCTGGTAGCTTGTGCATTTGTTTTGAAGCAAGAATGAGAGATGTAGTGGTGTTTTGGAAAAACAGCAGCTTGCAAGATATAACCCAGTGAGGTAATGTATGAGGTAATGTCTAGCTGGATCTGCGTGCCACAAATAATTTTGTCAGATTTCGCAGGGAATCTGACCCAGAGATTAGCATTTGGAATCATCAATGTATATGTCATCTTCTTTGCTTTTGTCAGTCATAAAGAGGCATCAGAATTAAATTGAGAGTAAGTGAAAAGCTCCTCATCACAGCTTCAAGTTTGCATGTAACCAACACCTTTTTTTTTCATTCAGTCTTAATGTTACTTGTCGTTTCCCAGGGACTAAATATTACTGTGTTTTGTTTCTTGTGCAGAGTTTGCTTCATACCAGTCCCTGAAGTTTGAGTCTATATCCGTGGAGGCATTTTCCTTTGGAAATGACCAGTTTGTGGTTTTTGCCCAGCCTTTTATTGGGAAGTGCAATTTTCTGGAGTGGGACCATGTGGAGATGGTCTTCAGAAACTTTGACGATATTGACAGTGAGTAACCTGTTGTGAGAGACGGTGTCTGAGAGAGTAACGTGCATGGGCAAGTTTGATGAGATGATTTCACAATGTGCGCCCTTAGATGAATACATCCATCTGTAATGAATCAATGGAAGATGTTTCATAATTGTCCTCCCTGTTTTTTTTCTTTCCAGGCACATCCACGGTGATATGTAAACCTCTGGTTATCGACAACCAGCTTTTCATCATCGTGGCTCAGTTGTTTGGTGGCTCACACATCTATAAGCGTGACATCTCCGCCAATAAGTTCATCAAGATCCAGGACATTGACATCCTGAAAATACGCAAGCCCAATGATGTCGAGACATTCCGCATAGATGGAGAGTCTTTCTTCGTCATCGCCGACAGCTCCAAAGCCGGCTCTACCACCATCTACAAGTGGAACGGTAACGGCTTCTATTCTCACCAGTCGCTCCACCCATGGTATCGGGACACAGACGTGGAATATATGGAGATCTCCTCCAAACCTCACCTGATACTGTCCAGCAGCTCTCAGAGGCCGGTCATCTACCAGTGGAACAAAGGCACCAAGCTGTTTGACCGGCGCACGGACATCCCTGAGATGGAGGACGTCTACGCCGTGAAGCACTTCCAGGTCAAAAATGACCTCTTCATCTGTCTGACGCGCTTTATCGGTGACTCCAAAGTGATGCGCTGGGACGGTGCCCTCTTCCGAGAGCTGCAAACTATGCCCTCGCGCGGCTCCATGGTGTTCCAGCCCTTTGCTGTTGGCAACTGGCAGTACGCCATCCTGGGGAGCGATTACTCCTTCACCCAGGTGTACCGCTGGGATGCCAAGAAGGGCCAGTTTGTGCACTTCCAAGAGCTCAACATTCAGGCGCCCAGGGCCTTCACTCCCATCTCCATAGACAACCGGCAATTCCTGCTGGCCTCCAGCTTCAAAGGGAAGACGCAGATTTATGAGCACCTTATCATTGACCTAAGCAATTGATTAGTCTGGTTGGCTGGTTGACTATTGTAAATTTAGTGGGATGCCGAGGCTCGTCGTTTGCAGTGGGATGATTGGTTGAATCTTAACTCAAGAATGACATGCATTACTATTCCTTTTGCAAATCTTCAGTTGATATCAGTGCATGACTCACGTGGAAGCTGAGTTTAATACATGTGTCTCAAGTTAGGACTAGGACCAGATGTTTCCAGATGTTAGTGCATGACCAAGCTCTCAAGCAGGCCACCCTATTCTGATGAATGCAGCGCTTGAAACGTCCATGTTCCTTAATCCATTTGCCATAGCATCGACCAGTAGTTTGTTCCATGTGTGTGTGTGTGTGTGTGTGTGTGTGTGTGTGCGTGTGGGTGTGTGCGTATGTATATATGTTCAACCATTCATGTGACTTAACACTGTTTCTACATTCGCAGTCTCGTATATTTCTCAAGGGGAAACAGACAAAAGATACTTTTTAACCTGTCAACACGTTTAGATATCTGCCAAATGAAATGTTTACATTTTTCTGTCTTTCAACTTTTAAGTGAAACGATTTGTAAATGACGCTTTTGTAAGTTTCAGAGGGACCATGCCAGTTAGATACAACTTTGTTAAGGAGACTGATGTTATTTTCAAATCATGTTTGTAGTTGGAAATGTTGTGTGAGGATGTATGTCCTCGCGACCTGCATTTTTAATGTTAACAGTTTGTACAAGCTCTAAGTATTGAAAAAGTTAATGTTAACACTGCGTTTTTCATGTGTACAGAACACTTTTTGGGCGTGTGGGAAACTATTTTCACACAAGATGATGACAATGAAACGAGAAGCAGGATAATGTTAATAATCTGAACTTTGACTAACATATGTATGCAAACTATAATGATTGTGCCATCTTTAGGAGACTAACGCCGTGCTGTTCAGACCAAATAAAGGTTTACATTGTTGCATTGTGTTAGGACTGCTGTTCCAGGTCATCTTTGCTCGCCGCTGGTGTTTTAGCGTGTAGTACCAAGTCATGGTCCTCAGAGCGAAATGATGCAAACCAACAGATCCATTTTTTTTTCTTTGCGGGAGATTGTCATCATCAAGTTAGTTGTATAATCATGCAATCATACGTGAGAAATTAAATAAAACAAATACAAACAAATAAAATCCTTTTTATTTTTCTCCAACAAATTGCACGCCTCAATTCTACAAAGCAGCACATTACAATGAAATGGAATAAATAAAAAAAAAAATCTCAAGCAAGGAGATATAAGATACCTGCACAATCTCACTGGTCAGGACTAAATGAGGCTCTTCCAGAAGGCTCCGTAATACGAGTTGTCTCTTCATGATGACTGACTTTCCTGTATCGTCGTCATTCCTTTGGGTAGAAGACTTTCTGACCTTTCTAGCAAACCTATTTAAACCCTGCAATTATTGTAATTGAGAACTCCCGAACATGAAAGAAATATGTGCACACTCTCATGTACGTACACGTCACTCCTGGAAAACATGTGCAATTGCAGCAGGGTCTCCATATCACCTACCTACCGCTGAGAGAACATAAAGTGAACACAATTTTCAGTTTCAACTGAAGTTACTACTCAAGTCTACAAGTGTGTGGTGCAACTTAGTGTTTCTTCTTTAGGCAAATAAAATGGAGCAATATGACAGAAAAGGCAAGGGATGAATGCATCCCCCAATATTTCACAAAATAATTTAGTGCTCTTTAAATAAAATTAAAAACACTATTTTCATAAGGTGACTCTAAAAAAAAAAGGAATATTAAAAACTCACAGAGCAAAAGGATAACGTTCTAGGAGACATCAATTATATTAGGAAAGAACTCAAATCTCGACAAAACAGAAAAGACACAGTATCGACAACAAAATTCTGTACAGAACTCAAGAACTCAAAACCAATATATATTACAGTACCTGCAGATGTTATGCATACAGTACAATCCTTTTTTCTTCTTCTTCTTTTTTTTTTTTACATAGGTCTACTATGAGATCCAGCCTGATCTATATACTGACTTAACACAGGTGGAAAAGCGGCTATTTTAATTCAGCTTTCAGTTATTTTAATGAATATTCAGCGAGGAGAGTTGATCTTGCTTTAGGCTCTTAGAAAAAAGAGATGCAAAACTTTATTGCAGGGATGGTCGTCTTCATTTGCATACTGCATGTGTTACATGAATGAGTCCAATGACAAGGAGCAGTGGTTGATTAGAGAGAGGGGGGGGGGAGGGCCGGACGGAAGGAAGGAAGAAAAAAAAAGGGGTCAGTTGTTTTTGCAATCTCTCCGCCATGAAGGTTAAACCTAGCTGTATCTCTCTAATCCACTACCCTGTACAGTACATTCATGGCCAGTATGGTACACTACCAGCCTAGTCCACCCTGATTCTGCATGGTGAGGTCCATCATTGCTGAATTTTGTGCTGCTGTCAACACTAACCCAGTGAATGAGATGACTGAGACTGGAGCTCACCAAGGACTGACTGAGATCCCCATCCCTCTGTCACAGTTTGAGCTCGTTGGCGATTTTGCAGGCAATATTCTTAAAGGCGATGGAGGTTCCTGATATTCTCTTGAAGCGCACGCCGTTGAGTGAAAGGCGGGGCAGCTTGCACACCTCCATCTCCCACTGGACCAGGTTGTCCTGACGAGCGTCGCCGTGGACGCAGAAAAGCAGGAAGCGTTCGCGCTGCTCGTAGTCACAGCTGTTGGCATCCAGAACCTTCCTGATCTCCCTCATCATCTCGGCGGGGTCCATGGAAGAGGTGGTCTTCATGCTCCAGGTGAAACGAAGCGAGCGGGGCTTGGAGTCCCGGACCCCTTCCTCCTTAGCGTCCCCTGACCCGCTCCTGGAGGGACAGACGGATGGGGCAGAGCGGAGGAGACAGAGAAAAACAGAGAGGAAGGGAGAGAGAAAAAATTGAAAGACAGAAGAATAGAGACCGAGGGAGAGAGAGATGTTGAAGGGGGAAGAGGCGGGTTACAGGCTCTTGGTAAAAGACTGCATCCCAGTGATGACTCACCTCGATGTTTCTGTCCTGGCACTGGCCTCTCCCTCGCTAGGCACCCTGAAATAAACCAGGAACAAACTGTTACTTGTATGACCCAACATCAAAAATGGCTTCTCCAGCCCCCAACAACACCATCCTCCCTACCACAGGACAAAGAGAAGGGGTTTCAGGCAACATGCCAGGAAAGAATCCACACTCCTAAGTGTCGGGGTTCAGCACACAATGAGGTGAATGTGAGATTTTATTGGGCACATACAACTTTCCTACATGATAATTTGATGCACGGTCCTTTCTAAACCCCTTTTCCTTAATCCCTACTGGACAAAAAGGAGTAGAAAGGAGAAAGCCAATCCCCGATCAAGCCACCATGGTTTGCCTGATCCATTCTTTTAAGCTCAGCATTGAGAAGGGAAGAGTAAGGACAGGAAAGACAGCAACTTGAGACGCAGATATCATGGCTTTAGTGACAAGTACAGGAAAAGCTAGTGAGCAATACCTTTTAGTCTCAGGTGTTTGTTTGGTTTTTTTTAATGATGTTTTTTTAGCCAGGGAGTGGACACAAGGGATGGAAATACACTGCATACCAGTAGGCAAGGGTGTCAGTAGGCAAGGGTGTAGTGGGCAAATACAGAAGGGGTTAAGGAAACATGGGCCAAGGACATAGTGGGCAGATAGAGTTTTTTTGGACAGGGGAACGGTGCAGCAAGCGTTGTATTCTCCTACCTCCGGGCTGACCTGAAAGACATAGCTCTATGCAAGGGAGAGAAGGAGAGTGAGAAATCTGTGAGCCTCTACCAGATGGACTTGCAGGAAGCTGATACAGACAAAGGATTATCTCAGGAGCAAGTGGGCCCTAACACTTTTGTGGGCCACGTCAAGTGCAAAGAGTGAGAGTGTGACTTTAGGTGAGTGAGTAAGTGGGAAAGCATCTGTGTGTGTGTGTGTGTGTGTGTGTGTGTGTGTGTGTGTGTGTGTGTGTGTGTGTGTGTGTGTGTGTGTGTGTGTGTGTGTGTGTGTGTGTGTGTGTGTGTGTGTGTGTTCTCATGAGGGAAGGAGTGTGTGAATAAATAGTGTCCGACTCTTCACTGCAGCATGATGCTGCGTAAATCTATTTCAATAAAGAGCAAACACTACATAAAGGTCTTTAACATACTACTTCTGTCACTTAATCGATGCAAGATATAAAGCTATTTGTAAATATTTTCCCAAGTGAGTTTTTTTAAAATGTAAAAAAACAAGTCATCATGAATGAGTAACAGTATGTGTACGTGTCAAGTATTTTCTTAACCCTAAAACAAATTACACATCTCACCGAGGGGAAGAGTGAGTGAACTATCTGTAAGGTGCAAGTACTGTCGAGTATAACCCAGCGTAGAATATGTAGCATGTCTCCACAGACCTGCGCACAAACTTGGAGGTGATCTTGCTTATGATTCCAGTTGAGGTGCCCCTGCGTTGTTGGGCCAGGGCCCCTGTATCGTGGGATAATGTGGGCGAGGCTGGCGGGCCGTTGTAAGTGGCACTGCGGCGGTCTCGGAGCTGAGCCCCGTGGAAGGTGCTGCGGCTGGTGGTCCCGCGGGGGAAGCGGTTCTTCTCTGGAGTGCTGATGCTGTGGGCTGATGGAGAGGTAGACGGACCACGTGGAGAGGAGCTGTAACACACACAAACACAGGAAAATAAAAATGACCGTCCTAACATCAATAGTTTGTCTAAAACAAGTCGGGTTTAGGATGTAGAAAAGAAAGCAAGACAGGTAGGTCAGTAATTAGAAGACGGGGGGTTTAGAAACTGGTACACCTTCACAGGTTACATTACTGACATAAATCAACAAAAACAAAAAGCAAAAGAGAACGGGGCAATAATTCTTTAGTTTGGCTGGAGATTCTTCAAGTATTCCAGGAAAGGTCGCAACACCTTCTGAAACTTGTCGTTGGAGTTACAGACTGAGTAGCAGATCTTTTCGAGGTTTAGACAGGATTCGTTCAACCATTGAGCGTGGGTGCGCGGGGCAGCATCCTTCCATCTCAGCAATATTGCACGCCTGGCCAACAGAGAAGCGAAGGACAATGGATGGGGTCAGGTGTACATCATCCTTGCCAGTGGGGCCAAACAGGGCGACCAGAGGGTTAGGTTCTAGTTCAGGGGTGGACAGTCTTATCCAAAAAGTGCCATTGTGGGTGCAGGTTTTTGTTCCAACCAAGCAGTTACACACCTGATCCCATGAATCAACCAGAAGAGTCTTTGCTGAGGAACTTGATTAGGAGACACAGGTGTATAACTGCTTGGTTGGAACAAAAAACTTCACCCACACCAGCAATTTCTGGATAAGATTGCCCACCCCTGTTAAAATTGAGGCTTAGGGGTCCGCGGTGGTGTAGCGGTCCAAGCATCGGCTTTGTGTCGATGCAGTTGCCCATTGGGGACTTGGGTTCGCGCCCCGGTCTCGTCAGATCCGACTATGGCCGGACTCGATGAAGCAGCAATAATTGGCAACGCAGTCTTCAGGAGGGGGGCGGAGTCGGCTTGTATTCGTCACATGAATGCGTCTCTGTGTGTGTCGGAAAAAGCAGTGGTTCGGCCTGGATTCGCCTTGTCACAAAAGCGGGGAGGCGTCTCCTTCGAGGGTGCCGGCCGAAGAGATGCAGTTGGCGAACACATGCAGTACGAGGGTGGGTGTTTGAACTAAAATAGGGATCGATTGGCCACTAAATTGGGAGAAAAAGGGAAAAATCAGAAATAAATAATAAATAAAAAAACATTGAGGCTTAGGGATATGGTTTGGAAGACATCTTCCCAGTGTTTTTCAAGTCTAGGACACGCCCAGAACATGTGGATAAGGAAAGCCTCATCTCCCCTACATTTGTCACAGATGGGACTCACACCCGGGTACATACAGGGTAGTTTGACTTTGGACACATGGGCTCCGTGCACCACCTTAAATTGTAACAGACAATGATGGGCACAGAGGGATGCTGAATTAACCAGCCTGAAGATCAAATTCCACATATCGTTCGACAGTGAAAGGCTTAAGTCCTGCCCCCAGGCAGTTTTAATCTTGTCAAGAGGGGCATGTCTTATACCTGCGAGCTTGTCATATATTGCGGATATTAAACCTCTACGTGATGGGTGTGGACTAAGGAATGCATCAGTGGGGGCCGTATCAGGTGCCTCAGGGAATTTTGGTATCTGAGAGCGGACAAAGTGTCTAATTTGAAGATATCGGGAAAAAAAAATCCTAATTTGGTAAACTGAACTTTCCAGAGAGTTGTTCAAATGATGCGAAGATACTGTCTACAAAAAGGTTTTTGCTTTCAATACCCCTTCTGTGCCAGTCCTGAACTGCAGAATCAAGTAAGGAGGGTTGAAAGAGGTGGTTGGATGAAATAGGACTAGAGAGATGAAAAACATGGAAACCAAAATGTTTTCTGAACTGAGCCCATACTCTCATGGTGTGTCTGGTGACCGGATTATCAATTAATTCATTTGGGGGAAGAGGGAGTGAGGACTCAAGCAGCGCTGGGATGGAAAGCTTTTTTGCCAAAGTTAAACTCCATTGCCACCCATGATGGACAGTCGGCTCGGTTATGAAAGTGCAACCAAAACGCAAGACAGCGTCTATTAGCCGCCCAGTAATAGAAGCGGAAATTGGGCAGTGCCAAGCCTCCATCTCTTATGATTTTTGAAGATAGACTTTGTTTAGCCGAGGGTGCTTACCCTTCCATATATAGGATGATATAACTGAATCTAATGTGTCAGAAAAGGATTTAGGGATGAAGGTTAGGTCTATACCAACCTAAATTTGATTTTTGATTATTGTCAACATGTCTGGGTACAGACGCCGTTTCCGATGCACCATGACCACCACCCAGGCGTTGCAGTATTTACAGGTGTTGGACAGCGGCCATTTTAAATGGTTTGAAAAATAATATTAAAGTTGTTAAAATGTTAATTTTGGTGTCTGTCGTTTCTTAACAGACATACTAACATGTGTAATGCATTAATATCTCAATTGGGCATTTATCTTGACAGAATATAGAGTTTAAAAACCAGCTGTCATTTTGACGGCCCATGGTCGTTTTAGGTCGGAGTGAAATCCCAGTCGTTCTACTGTTAATGAATTTGAATGAGATTGAGAATCTTTGGCCACTCACCTGGCTTTTAGCTCCGTGTTGTCATCGATGGGGGGCAGTGTGCTCTTTGAGGGGTGTCCTGATGAGGACATGGACTTGGTGTGGCGAGGTCGTGTGGAGCTCATCGCTGTTGATGGGGTGCTCCCTGACACCTCCGTTAGACTGATCAGAGAGATAGCGAGAGAGAGTGAGAGAGACAGCAAGGCAGAGAGCGAGGAAGGGGAAGGAGGGAAAGATAGAGAAGTAGAGAAGAATTAAGATTGCAAAAAAAATCCATATAAAAGGTATAACTTTAAACAACAACCTGCCATATGCTCACTATTGGATCTATGGTATGAATCTGACACGCTTGTCTGTGTGTGTGTGTGTCTGTGTGTGCGTGTGTCTGTGTGTGTGCGTTCATTTGTGTGAACACATTCTGTGTACATGTTTTTATACCTGTGTGTATGTGAGTGTGCTTACCTGCTGTCCTTGCCATTTGGAATAGCTGAGTAGCGGTCGGTAGAGGATCGCTCACACACGTAGGTGTTCCTACGAGTCATTGATCCATTTGTCTGGTTTTGGAGAGCGATACAGAAATATGCAGATTAAATTGGTGGTGTTCTTGAATATTAAAGACTGTGTGTGTGCTTTTCTGTGTGTGTGTGTGTGTGTGTGTGTGTGTGTGTGTGTGTGTGTGTGTGTCCTCCATTTCCTCACCCCTACAGTACTGGTGGTCTTTTTCCTCTCCTGCACCCCTAGTGGTGAGGCAGGGACATCGCCCTTAGAAGTACTGAGCTCCAGTCTGCGAGCTCCATCCCATTCCTCCCTGTGGTCACTCTCCACACTCAGGGCCTGGCCACGTTTTGAGTATGACACCGCAGGGGGAACAGATGGACCAACTAGGAAATACACAGATACAAAAACTCAGTTACGTGGTTAGTGCCAAGCATAGGGCTTTTGCATTCCAACCAGAGGTCTTTCCATTAATAAGAACATAGACAACTGGCAAAATATGAACAGTTTCTTCAGTATAACACCAAGCCAAGCCACTCACAGCCAGAGTTCACAGGTTTCTGAATCTTTAAAGGTGTACTGTGAGACGCCCTAATAATATCATTTTGTCAAATGGTCAATACAAAAGTAGAAGCCAAGGCAAACGGTTTCGAAGCAAAGCTACTCCCTCCTCATGCTTTGAGGTGCTTCAGAGAGCTGCAGGAAAACAGCCAGCCAGCAGATGGCGCCAGACAAAATGACTCTACATGAGGTAGGAGGAAGTTGCTACATACCCTGGACTTTATTCATATTTATTTATAACGTCAAAAATCTAAAGTATAATAAAACACACTTACAATAATTTTAAAAAAAAACAGCCATCCAGAGGCACCTAGGTCCAGCCTCTTTTTTCCACAACTGCATTTAAAGTGAGGGTTTTAAGAGACTTTAATTGACCCTGAGTGACTGAGAGCATCTTCCTACCACACAGCAAGAAGCCAGCAGCACTCTCAGAGCTGAGAAGGATGGGGTTACTTTACTTGGCTTCTCTACGACATGACCACCTTCACCATCATCATCCCCACCATGATCACTGTAGCGCCGTTGCTTCTGATTGGCCGAGATGCTGCGCGTGACTTTGGGATGGGCCGGAGATATGCTGGAGCTATTGTTGATGTCACTGTTGGGCCGCTGCCGCTGACCCAGGGCACTGTTAGCCAGAGGTTCACTCCCCTCAAACTGAAAGGCAAATTCAAACACAAAGCATTGCCATGAGGTATTCGGTGAAGTAAGGCAACGTTTCATCACCCGTAAATCAATGCTGATGAGACAACCTATTGAAGATCAATTCTGGTAAGTCACATTACAGACCTCTGGAGCTTTCCTTCCCAGTAGTAGGTAGGTGGCCATAACATCATCATACTTCTGGCCAAGCAGAGATTCTGTGATCTCATCTTTAGGGAAACCCATCGTAACCATGAGTTCTGTTGGCAGACAGGAGCAGACATAATAATAATAATAATAATATTAATGATAATAATAATAATAATAACAATAGATTTTATTTATAGATTTCTTTTCAGGGTACTCAAAGATGCTTTATATAAGTTAAAATCAACATAAAAGCAACGCACCAAAAACATATAACACGCAACATTAATCACACATTAAAAGCAATTCTGAAAAGATGAGTTTTGATTAGTGATGTGAACGTGGCTAGATCAGTACAGTCTCTGAAGTGTTTGGAGAGGGGGTTCCAGAGGGAGGGGGCAGCTAAGGAGAATGTTCTGTTGCCCCAGGTCCATAGCTTGGTCCTGTGTGATGGAGATAGGAGGTTGGCATCGGAGCAGAGATGGCTGCAGGAAGGAATATGGTAGTGGAGCAGAATGGTGAGGTAGGAGGGGGCGGGGTTGTGGAGAGCTTTATGAGTAAGGAGAAGGACTTTGAATTGGATCCGTTCTGGAGGAGAGGGGTGATGTGGCCACGGGAATGGGTGAGCAGGTGAGCAGCAGAGCTCTGAATATACTGGAGTTTGTTTAGAACTTTGGATGATGAGCCGTAAAAAATGCTGTTGGAGTTGTCAATTCTGGATGTGATGAAGGCATGGATCAAAGTTTCGGGCAGCAAAGGAGGAGAGATGGGCGATGTTTTTTAGGTGGAAAAAGGCAGTTCTGGTGATTTGAATGACGTGGTGTTCAAAGGAGAGCTTGCTGTGGAAAATGACTACGAGGTTGCTGATGTGTGGGGAGGGAGACAGAGCGCAATTATCGATGGTGAGGCAGAAGTTGTGAGTGGTTTTTATAAGGGATTTGGGACCGATGATGATCATGTCAGATTTATCACAGTTTAGTTTGAGGAAATTGGCTTGCAGCCATGATTTATTTCAGTGAGGCAGCTGGTCAGACTGGAGTAAGTTGAGTGGTGATGGATTTAGTGGCAAAATAGAGCTGGACGTCTTTGGCGTAGCAGTGGAAGTTGAGACCATGACAATGTATGACGTTACCAAGAGGGAGCATGTAAAGGATGTACAGGAGAGGACCAAACACCATACGCTGGTGGATGCCTTGGGACAGCAGAGCGGTGAAGGAGTTGCAGTTGTTGATGCTGGTGAACTGTTGTGTGTTTGTGAGATATGACTTTAGCCAGGAGACGGCAGTACCGGTGATGTTTATTTATTTTGTTTTTTTACCCCCTTTTTCTGCCCAATTGTATCCAGCCAATTACCCAACTCTTCCGAGCCGCCCCAGTCGCTGCTCCACCCCCTCTGCTGATCAAGGGAGGGCTGCAGACTACCACACGTCTCCTCCGATACATGTGAAGTTGCCAGCCGCTTCTTTTCATCTGACAGTAAGGAGTTTCGCCAGGGGGACATAGCGCGTGGGAGGATCACGCTATTCCTCCCCAGTTCCCCCTCCCCTCTGAACAGGTGCCCCAAACCAACCAGAGGAGGCGCTAGTGCAGCGACCAGGACACATACCCACATCCGGCTTCCCACCCGCAGACACGGCCAATTGTGTCTGTAGGGACACCTGACCAAACCGGAGGTAACACGTGGATTCAAACCGGCAATCCCCGTGTTGGTAGACAATGGAATAGACCGCTACGCTACCCAGACACCCCGTACCGGTGATGTTGAGGAAGGATTCAAGGCGGGAGAGAACAATGGTGTGGTTGATAGTGTCGAAAGCTGCAGTGAGGTCGAGGAGGATCAGAATGCTGATGTAGCAACAGTCTTCGGGGGGAGGTCATTGGTGACTTTAAGGAGAGCTGTTTCTGTGCTGTGAGTGGAACCAAATTGAAATGGTTCGAACAGGTCGTTGGAGATGAGGTGAGCTTTGAGTTGGGAGGTGACAACATTTTCCAGCATTTTTGACAGAAAGGGAAGATTTGAGATGGGCCAGAAACTCCTCATGATATCAGGGTTGAGTCCAGGTTTTTTGAGGATGGGTGTGATAGCAGCCAGTTTAAGTATATGGGGGACGGAACCAGAGCAGAAGGAGGAGTTAATGATTTCTGTGATGAGTGAGGGGATAGCTGGAAGACAGTCCTTAACAAGACTGGATGGGTGGGGATCCAAAACACAAGTGGAGCTTCTCGTTCCTACCATAAGGTTGGACAGCTCCATTGGGGACACAGGGGAGAACTTTGACAGGGGCTGAGTGGTAAAAGGGGGGAAACAGGTGGGGAGGTGGTCAAGCTGCTGCAGACGGTTTCAATTTTAGTTTGGAAAAATTAAAGGAAAGCGTTGCACTTGTTAACTGTGAAGGAATTGGAGGTATGGTCAACGGGTTTGAGAAGTTTGGTTATTGTGGAAAAGAGAGCCTTCTCAGTGAGACATCTCAGTGAGTTCTCACTGAATTGGTATACTGAATGCTAAACGGAGGAAAACGTCTACTCACGCACTTACCTATTCTGGATGAGTCATTGAAGTCTGTCTCAGGCTCGATGTAAGGTTTTAGCTCCTCCTCCTCATGACCCACGTTCATCCAATGGTCTTTCATGATTTGCTGACAGGGATAAAACAAAGGCAAAATTTGCGTTTGAGATATAGTTAGAATAAGGATGATCATAATGCATATATGCAATGAGTCGCTGCTACGACAGCAAAGCCCTTGTGTGAACGGAGTTGGTTAAACGGACATAAATTTTAGATGAGAGGCTGCAGAGTGACAAAATGACAAAAATATGCAAAATGTTTTGGGGTTAGAGAAATTAGAGGCTTGGATCTCAACAGGGGGAATTAAAGTTAGTGGGTGAGTCGGTGTACGAGAGATGCAGCAATGCACTGCAATCATTATCAGAGCCTCTGAGCTGTTGTTCACGTTCTTTGAAGTACACAATTCGAGTTGAGATCCACAAACAGTATAATGAATTCTTAGGATCAGTAGGGAGGTCTTTACTATTGCTTTGTAGCCCGGTGCTTGATTGAAGCGGTTATGAAGTAATGCTGCGTATATTCACTAAGAAGTAACTACAAAATACTCAAGTTGCCAATGTGTTTAGTAAGTGCTAAATACATTGACAAGGGAGATAACGTCCGTTGACTCTGACCATCTGGCCATGGGTAACGTGTCTGTTATGGTAGTAACAGACAAGTTACTATTAGGGGTTTGTTGGCTTAGCCTTTGTTTGCTACCAGTAATGGCTCATCAAATCACATTTTGCTTTAACATGATTTTTTTAAGCCACTTTATTTGGTCATTGTACAGTTACAATAACAATGTACTATATGTACAGTGCCAATAAGCCATTTGAATTTGGAAAAAATTTTTTGAATTAATTAAATTAAATTGCATTTAACCCATCCTATTGTATAGCAGCAGTGGGCAGCTGCAGCGCCCGCGGACCAACTCCAGTTCTTCTTTCCATTGCCTTGGTCAGGGGCACAGGCAGGAGTATTAACCCTAACATGCATGTCTTTTTGATGGTGGGAGGAAACCGGAGCAGCCGGAGGAAACCCACGCAGATACGGGGAGAACATGCAAACGCCACACAGCAAGGACCTGGGACAGCCTGGGGTTCGAATCCAGGACCTTCTTGCTGTGAGGCAACAGTGCTAACCACTGGCCACTGTGCCACCATTATGATCATATTAAACAAATCAGACAAAAGACAGTGCAAGTCCTATCAAAACCTTCAGTTAAGCAATGTTTGTACATCCCGCTATAAAAACATAGCCCAATGTATGACAACTTTTTCCATGCAAATGATTTGGATTAATTGCACAGCTGTTAAGTAAGCTAGCGGTTCAAGACATTTCAAAAGCAAACTGTATACATCTACAAGGCTTAAATTGGGCAGATGAAGCCAGACATCAGTTGTGAATACCTCTAAACTGCCTCGTTTGACAGGATTGAGCACTAGTAATTTCTTCAGTAGGTTTTCACAGTCTGTCGACATGTAGAAAGGAATACGATATTTCCCCCGTAGGACTCTCTCTCTCAGCTCCTGCACAGCAGCACACAGACAGTAAACCAGACAATGAGGCTACAATACATCGGTCTAAATGGCTTTATGCATGCTCAATAATCCAGGTAAGAAAATCAAAGAAAGTTGAATCAGTTCATCTGGACACGTTTATTGAGAGAGAAACGTTTCATCACTGTGACCTCTTCACTCTAAACTGACTGCAGGTATCCCCACCCTTATAAACAACACAGTGGCATAACGACCAAAACCAACGATCGGTTTCATATGCAAATTGTTGTGAGCATTAACTAGAATTTCAATGGCAATGTGTACTATTCACAGAGGATGCACAGGGAGTCAAAGAGGCCATCTATGTGAAGAGAGAACATCCCTCCCCGAATCAAGGGGGGGAGCTAAGAGTACATCCGTCACCATTTTACAATGCTGTGATTGCAACTATTCCCCAATCCTCTGTGAATAGTACACATGGCTGTTGAAACTCTAGTTAATGCTCACGGCAGTTTGCATATGACACTGATCATTGGCTTCGGTTTTTATGCAACTGTATTGTCTGTGAATGTTCTCATTCATCCAGGTCATGGTTATCCAAAGGAGTTGAATCAAGTGCAACTGGACTTGGTATACACTCACCGGCCACTTTATTAGGCACACCTGTCCAACTGCTCGTTAACGCAAATTTCTAATCAGCCAATCACATGGCAGCAACTCAATGCATTTAGGCATGTAGACATGGTCAAGACGATCTGCTGCAGTTCAAACCGGGCATCAGAATGGGGAAGAAAGGTGATTTAAGTGACTTTGAACGTGGCATGGTTGTTGGTCTGAGTATTCAGAAACTGCTGATCTACTGGGATTTTCACGCACAACCATCTCTAGGGTTTACAGAGAATGGTCCGAAAAAGAGAAAATATCCAGTGAGCGGCAGTTCTGTGGGCGAAAATGCCTTGTTGATGCCAGAGGTCAGAGGAGAATGGCCAGACTGGTTCGAGCTGATGGAAAGGCAACAGTAACTCAAATAACCACTCATTACAACCGAGGTATGCAGAAGACCATCTCTGAACACACAACACGTCGAACAACCTTGAGGCAGATGGGCTACAGCAGCAGAAGACCACACCGGGTGCCACTCCTGTCAGCTAAGAACAGGAAACTGAGGCTACAATTCGCACAGGCTCACCAAAATTGGACAATAGAAGATTGGAAAAACGTTGCCTGGTCTGATGAGTCTCGATTTCTGCTGCGACATTCAGATGGTAGGGTCAGAATTTGGCATCAACAACATGAAAGCATGGATCCATCCTGCCTTGTATCAACGGTTCAGGCTGGTGGTGGTGGTGTAATGGTGTGGGGGATATTTTCTTGGCACACTTTGGGCCCCTTAGTACCATTGAGCATCGTGTCAACGCCACAGCTTACCTGAGTATTGTTGCTGACCATGTCCATCCCTTTATGACCACAGTGTTCCCATCTTCTGATGGCTACTTCCAGCAGGATAACGCGCCATGTCATAAAGCTCGAATCATCTCAGACTGGTTTCTTGAACATGACAATAAGTTCACTGTACTCAAATGGCCTCCACAGTCACCAGATCTCAATCCAATAGAGCACCTTTGGGATGTGGTGGACCGGGAGATTCGCATCATGGATGTGCAGCCGACAAATCTGCAGCAACTGCGTGATGCTATCATGTCAATATGGACCAAACTCTCTGAGGAATGTTTCCAGTACCTTGTTGAAACTATGCCACGAAGGATTAAGGCAGTTCTGAAGGCAAAAGGGGGTCCAACCCGGTACTAGCAAGGTGTACCTAATAAAGTGGCCAGTGAGTGTATATCTGTGAAGACGTTTCGCCTCTCATCCAAGAGGTTTCCTCAGTTCGTGCCTTTCTGACTAGACCAAGCTAGTCTGACTGGCTGGTGATGAGACTCAGAATTTATCCTTTAGGAGCTCTGACAACGACTCCTAGAGGATAAATATCTGAGTCTCATCACCAGCCAGTCAGACTAGCTTGGTCTAGTCAGAAAGGCACGAACTGAGGAAGCCTCTTGGATGAGAGGCAAAACGTCTTCACGGATATATACAAAGTCCAGTTGCACTTGATTCAACTCCTTTGGATGCAACTGTATCGTTTATAAGGGTGGGGATACCTGCAGTCAGTTTAGACTGAAGAGCTCACTTAGATGAGGGATGAAACGTTTCTCTCAATAAACGTTTTGCCCAGATGAACCGATTCAACTTTCTTTGATAATCAGTCTAAATCCACCTCGAAACCCCACTAATAGGTAGGTTGATAGGATTCACATCTTCTTCTTTTTTTTTACATGACTACTCCTCCTGCTGCCAAAGTGAGCTTTCAATTGCAAGAATCATTTCAGAAAATCTTGCAGCACTGCAGAGAGTTTTGTACGACATAGAGTTTAAAAGAGAAGCACACCAACAGTGACATCTGGAATATCAAAAAAAGAATAAACCTTAAGGTTCTGTCCGTCGAACGGCAGTGACCCGCTGACCAGTGTGTAGAGGATGACCCCGAGGCTCCAGACATCCACCTCAGGCCCGTCATACTTCTTCCCCTGGAAGAGTTCTGGGGCGGCGTAGGGTGGGGAACCGCAGAAGGTATCCAGTTTGCTGCCCAGAGTGAACTCATTGCTGAAGCCGAAGTCAGCTATCTTGATGTTCATGTCTGCATCTAGCAGCAAGTTCTCAGCCTGGGACAGAGATGGGAGAGATCAGCGCCTGCATTGTATCAGCATTAAAACAGAACTTGTTGATATACTCTTGGAGACAGTGATGAAATACAAACTGAAATCTATGGTGCAGTGTAGATCCTTACCTTTAGATCCCTGTGCACTATCCTCCTCTGGTGACAATACTGCACGGCAGACACAATCTGAAATACAGACAAACATATGCACGTCGCACGTATACACACATACACATGCAGGCACAGGTCACAGCACATTACAGGTAAAGCATGCATTAGTATACAACCTTTACTGAAGTGTTACTTGACAACTTATCATTTCTTGACCTTCTGATTTGCCCTTAAGTGAATAGGAAGCAATGGTGTGGTTTTATTGGGCCCAAAAATGCCTCCCAGGCAAAAAGTACTTTATTAGGCAAAACTCAATAATGATAATGGATTATGTTTATATAGCAATTTATAAGCTGTTGCTATGACAAACAGCACGGACGTCTTAGTGACTTACATACCAAACAAGCTATCAATCAAATGATGACACTTGCTATGGGCAAAACACACTGCGCCTTCACTGATGCTGCCTGCACACATGGTTCACACACACACACACACACACACACACACACACACACACACACACACACACACACACACACACACACGACCCACATTGTTGCCAAACACACTTCCTGAGTCATCCAACGTCATCACTTCACATGGATATTTGAATATTGACCTGAAAGAGTTGGACGCCATTTTGTTTTTTGCTCTGTGTCTGTTACCAGGAACGTTGCATTTTTAATAATTTACTTGTAGATAGTTATTTTGTAAATAATGTATGCCTGGAATAAAAGCAAAATCAAAAATGTCTGTAATTTTGAGGCCAAAAACTACCAATGTCAAAACTGATGACAGCGTTGATCCTATTGACTTTTAGAGTACCCTGTACATCAGTGGTCACCAACTGGTAGACTCCAGTCCAAATCCGGACCATGAGAAGCTTCCATCCGGACCGCGAAGCCTTTTGACATAATGAAAAAAACGACAGGCCTATTTTTTATTTCATCATTACTTTTTAGCAGGCACAACGAGGCTAGCTCAGTACACCCGTCCGGGTCCTACGACGACGGGTTGCTACCATAGGTTGCTACGTATGCTATGTTCTGGTACAGCAGCAAGCAGACCGAGGCACACAGTAAGATGCAACTTTTAAAGACTGAAAAAAAAATGGCACTATCACCAAGTTAGGAAAACTGACAGTGTAAATCGAGTCTTCTGAGATGACTGGACAGAAAAGTACACATTTATTCTTCCTCTATGAGCTCTACGAGGCCGGTGTGCCTCATTTGCTCAGTCCTGTTGCAGTTGTCAAAAGTGGAAATATGAAATGCTATTACTAAGCTAGACACAGACACTTCGAAGTAACTAACCCGCAGCAGTCCGAGGTAAGGACGCGGAAAATAAATGAGCTCAAAGCCCAGTATGAGGGATCCACATGGGTCCTCTCTCACTCCCTCGCAGCACAACAGCGAGCATACGGTGTTCGCTGAGAATACAGTGGATTTTAGGACAACATAAAAAGCCCTTTACAGATGGGGAAATAGTGAAGGAGAGCACGGATGCTGTGTTCAACCTAAAAGAGCACTTTATTTAGTTTTCCTTTGAGGATGTTACATTTTTATGGACTGAAAGGAATGTATTTACCATGCAAATCCAGAGATGAAGGGTTTATTGCACTTTGTTTATCGTTCATCATATGTTTGTCCAATATAGGCACTGTATTTTTGCCTGTCTGAGTTTATGAATGATTTTGTATCTTTACCAAAGTAACCTGGAGCACAGAAGAGATCAGTGTTCAAAAACAGATACATTTTAAGGATTAGTTATGTCATGCCAAAAACATGTTACTGCAAAACTGAGAACATTTTACATTTTGTTCAATAAAAATGTTAACTAAATTGACTTCTTCAGTTTGGCAAAAAGCAAGAGCCCATATTTGTGGGTATCTAATTGTTCGCACCTCAGCAGGGGAGGAGGGTTGACTTACTGGACCTCTGGCAATTTTAGTTGAATACCCCTACTGTATATGATTGGTACGGATATTAAATATTTGCATTACTGAACTTGACTGCCTAATATTATAAGACCACTAGATGTCAGTGTAGCATCAGTACAGACAAACCTCAAGCCCCATCCACTTGAGTGGAGCAACACTATTGGCTCTCCATCTTTGCTTTACAGTTGGTGACTAAGCCGGGTCTAGGAACTCGGCTTGGTGCAGTCTCCAGACTACAAACTGTGGGAAATAACAGAATGACGGTGGAAGTGTGAGTCTGGTTAGCGCTCCAGACTGGTGGCTTTACTGCTGACTCACCTGTCTGAATTTGGCCCTGGCTTCCTTCTCCTTCATCCTACCGTGGGCAACCAGGTAGTCAAACACCTCCCCTGGAGCGACCGCAGGAAGAGAAAACACATCAACATCATCCTCATCTTCATCCACATTTTCATCATCACTGGCACCCTCATCATTGCTATCCTCGTGACTATGAAAATTTTATCATTTCATCATATTATCATTTCTATCATCTTCACTACAGCTTTGAGTTATAAAAACATGTGCATTCAGGCTTAACGTCACCTCAGGTAAAAACCATGCCCCTTAATGGTATTTGTCGATCAACAACGCAGCAGTCAACCATTTGGTTTAGCGGATAACGGGTCATGTTAGGACTTAGAAAGATCAGAGGCTTTATGTGTTGAATATTACATCAGGGAAGATGCAGCTAAGCTTTATGTAACCATATGGCACACATCTATTTTTTGAACATTCATTTAATGTTATTTAAACCCATACTGGGTCAGATGACAAGCCAAAATCTATCCGGACACGTATAGTATGTAATGTATCTGTGAGGAACCCTCCTGGACTTCAAGTAAAGGTCCACTAATTAAGAACATTTTTGAACTTCCTTTTTTTTTTTTTTTGGGGATTTTCCCCCCTGTTTCTTCCCAATTGTACCTGGCCAATCATCCCGCTCTCTGAGTCGACCCGGTCACTGCTCCACCCCCTCTGCCGATCTGGGGAGGGCTGCAGACTACCACATCAGTCAGTCAATCAATCAAGTTGCATTTTTAGCGCTTTTCTAGCTGCAACAGCCATGCCTCCTTCGATACATGTGGAGTCACCAGCTGCTTCCTTTCACCTGACAGTGAGGAGTTTGGCCAGGGGGACGTAGCACGTGGGAAGATCATGCTATTCCCCCTCCCCCCTGAACAGGCGCCCCGACCAACCAGAGGAGGGGCTAGTGCAGTGACCAGGACACAAACCCACATCTGGCTTCCCACCCGCAGACACAGCCAATTGTGTCTGCAGGGACGCCCGACCAAACCGGAGGCGGAGGTGGACACCCCAGCTTCAGAAAGTACAAATCCGACCATGTATTTGTTCTAGCCATTCACTAAAGAAGGTGATTTTACTCTGCCTGGCTGAAGAGTTGTGCTAATTAAATTCAGCTGGTGTCGTGTATGGGTGGAACAAATATGTGGCACAACTTTTACTTTCTGAAGCCGGGTTGTCTACCTCTGGTTGCTGATATATAATCCAGTTAGTCAAGTAAATTTTCTATGAGACAATAAAAGCCTGTTTCATGCTATAAGCAATCATCAGCTGTCAATGACACTACTGGAGGAAGGACATATACCATCTACTGCGTCATCATGCACATCACGGGCACATTGTCCAATGGGGAAGGGAGATGTGCAACGTACAAACATTTCAAAAACACGTGATCGCTACCGACCAGAGTTGCAGACATAGATATAAGCACCTATTTTGTAATTACAAATAAGTCATGACAAAAGACAAATACCACCCCCCCCCAAATTGGACCGTTAGCAATCACGTGTTTTGTTTCATTGACAGCTGATGATAGCTTATAGCATGAAACAGGCTTGTACTGTCTCATAGAGAATTTACTTGACTAACTGGATTATTTTGCTCCTTATTTGTTGAGCACTTTCCCTACCATTGAGTGTTTCATTTAAAAAAGTTATATATATGCAGAGGTGTACACCCCGGCTTCAGAAAGTAAAAGTCCAACCATATATTTGTTCTACCCATTCACTAAACAAGGTGATTTCACTCTACCTGGCTGAAGACTTGTGCCAATGAAATTCAGCCAGTGTAGTGTATGGGTGGAACAAATACGTGGCAGGACTTTTACTTTCTGAAGCCGGGTTGTCTACCACCTCTGCCATGTTGGTAGGCAACGGAATAGACCGCCATGCTACCCGGACGCCCTCGTTTTTGAACTTCTGATGAAATGCTTTTATCCTCATTTTTCTTTAACAGTAATCGTAGTATATAATAACTGTTTAATCACCATTGTGATACATTGTAACTGGGTTCTGACTTAATGGGCTGATGCAAAGTAACAAGGAGAAAGTCGAGCGTTTGCAGCAGAGAGAAGTCATGGTGCCCAGTAAGAATGAGACAGAAGAGCGAAATTCTGAAACTTCTCGTTTATACTGTTGAAGGTCACGGCAGCAGCAAAGAGTCTCCTGACTGGGGCGCCTCCAGCTGAATGGTTAGAGCGTATACCAGCATACCACATGGTGGCAAGCTCACTACTTTGAATGCAGCCCCTGACCATTGTTGCATGTCTTACCTCTCTCTCTCTCTCTCTCTCTCCATTTCCTGTCTACCTCCACTATCACTATCTATCCATCCATCCATTATCCAAGCCACTTATCCTTAAATCAGGGTCACATGGACACTGGAGCCTATCCCAGCAGTCAGTGGGTGGAGGGTGGGGAGACACCCTTGACAGGCCGCCAGGCCATCACAGGGCCCGCCCACACACACACACACCTTGGGACAATTTAGTATGGCTGATTCACCTGACCTACATGTCTTTGGACTGTGGGAGGAAACCGGAGTACCTGGAGAAAACCCATGCAGACATGGGGAGGATATGCAAACTCCACACAGAGGACGACCCAGGACGACCCCCAATGTTGGACAACCCCGGGGTTTGAACCCAGGACCTCCTTGCTGTGAGGCAACCATGCTAACCACTGCGCCACCATGCCAATCACAATCTAACAAAGTTATAAAAAAAGAGTCTCCTAATTGAAGAAAATGTTCGATCAGGGGGCTGTTAGACCCCTGACTGAATATGAATGCTGAGATGCCACCTCTGAGCTGGGTTTTTTTTTTTTTGGCAATACATCCAGTGAGAGACAGTATGCACAAATGTGGATGGGTTAAGAAATACAAGAAGGAGGTAAAGAAAACAACCTTTTCCCCACCCTGACTGAGGACACCAGCGATGAATTCAACACAGCATGAAATGCATGTCCTTTCTGTTATGTTACATCACCAAGTTATGTTACGTCCCCAATCTGGTGTAAAGAAACAGTTCTTCAAATATGAGGATGTCACCAAGAAAACGCTAGCAGAGGCAGCTGCTGCCTGTGATCTTGCTTTTTGGAAAGTCTTTGAATGCACTGCCAAGTCATTTTACCACCCCGTCAGCACATTAGCATGCATACATACATAAATCCACCTAGCACTTCTTACTAAGCAGAGGTAATAGTCTTTTGGCATACATTTTGTATAGTCTATATTCTATGTATATTTCTTAATATAAGTATATTTTAATGTATTTTAACCTGCTCTCATGTAGAGTGTATTGAACTGCATTTTTTTTTGGGGTGGGGTTTCTTCTCCCTTTTTCTCCCCAATTGTACTTGGCCAATTACCCCACTCTTCCGAGCTGTCCCGGCCGCTGCTCCACCTCCTCTGCCAATCCGGGGAGGGCTGCAGACTACCACATGCCTCCTCCGATACATGTGGGGTCACCAGCCGCTTCTTTCCATCTGACAGTGAGGAGTTTCGCCAGGGGGACGTAGCGCATGGGAGGGTCATACTTTTCCCCCCCAGTTCACCCATTCCCCCCGAACAGGCGCCCCGACCAACCAGAGGAGGCACTAGCGCAGCGACCAGGACACATACCCACATCTGGCTTCCCACCTTCAGACACGCCTAATTGTGTCTGTAGGGATGCCTGACCAAGCCAGAGGTAACACGGGGATTTGAACCAACGATCCCTGTTTTGCTCGGCAATGGAATAGACCGCTATGCTACCCGGACGCCCCCGAATTACCTTTTTATGGACGAAATATGCCATGTAATTTGTACTGATTATCTGAATATTATGATGGTTCTGTGGTGGTGTCTTCTGGTGTGGACGGCATTCCAGCCAGAGGAAAGGAAACAAATCCCGCTGATATTGATTTCATAGTGGCAACTTGTTTTGTGACAACCGTCAATGGATGTAATTTTGGCTAAAAAACTGATAGGGACGTATTTGTTTTCTAGCAGGTCACACCACATGATCACATCACATGCTCACACAATAACACACACACACACACACACACACACACACACACACATTGCCCACAGTGTCTAAAAAGTATCATCAAACAGGTGCTTATAGGTCATTGGGAAGGCTATTTCTTTCTTTTTTTTTTGGATTTTTTCCCCTTTTTCTCCCCAATTGTACTTCGCCAATTACCCCACTCTTCCCAGCCGTCCTGGTCGCTGCTGCACCCCTCTGCCGATCCAGGGAGAGCTGCAGACTACCACATGTCTCCTCCGATACATGTGGAGTCACCAGCCACTTCTTTTCACCTGACAGTGAGGAGTTTCGCCAGGGGGACGTAGCGCATGAGAGGATCACGCTGTTCCCCCCTGAACAGGCGCCCCGACTGACCAGAGGAGGTGCTAATGCAACAATCGGGACACATACCCACATCCGGCTTCCCACCCACAGACACGGCCAATTGTGTCTGTAGGGATGCCTGACCAAGCCAAACCAATGATCTCCGTGTTGTCAGGCAACGAAATAGACCGCTGCGCTACCCGGATGCCCGAAAGCCTTCCCCAAGGCTTGTTGCTTCATTAGATTGTTTTATTTTTTTTATCACTTTCGGTCCTCCTGGCAGCCCCAGGGGACCAAGTCAGTAAAACTGTACTTACCGCCACTGGCGTACTCCATCACCAAATAGAGTGTCTTCTCCGTCTCAATCACTTCAAACAATTTCACTGAAAAAGAAATCGGGGGGGGGGGGTGGCAAGAGGGGAACGAGAGAACAAGAGGAGGCATTTGTCAAATACCCACAGTACGTCAAAATTAAGGAAGCACCAGGGTTAAAACTAACGGCTGTGTGATAGCAACAGCTGTCTTTGTTGGTATGGCTATCTCAGCGACATCAGGGTAACTATTGCAATGTACTATCATTTGGCCTATGCAAACTATTGTAATATTAGTAGAAGAAACAATTCTCATGTGGCACTCATGCATCTCCCTCAAATACGCAACTGAAATCAATATCTAGCTATGCCCTTGGCACAAAGCTAATGTTATTGTCTTTCCGTCAAAGCTTTTGCAGGAAAACTTGGCTCAGATGTTGCAGACGGTGGTCAGAGCCCCTTAAAGGCACCACTCCCATAGCCGAAGATGTGTCTTAGCAGGAACAAGGTGAGTCTATTATTACATAAGACGTTGTGTTTTCAACATCAGCACCACACATTATAGCCGTTGTAGTAACTACTACTACCATTGTATTTGAACACTGAGTTTTTGGACTATTCTTGTACTGTGACTGTTTCCGTGCCTATCAATTATTATTGTTTTCCTGATTTTTTTTCTCCCTTTTTCTCCCCAGTTGAATCCGGCCAATTAACCCACTCTTCCGAGCCATCTCGATCGCTGCTCCACCCCCTCTGCCAATCTGGGGAGGGCTGCAGACTACCACATGCCTCCTCCGATACATGTGGAGTCACCAGCTGCTTCTTTTGACCTGACAGTGAGGAGTTTCGCCAGGGGGGACGTAGCGCGTGGGAGGATCACACTATTCCCCCAGTTCCCCCTCCCCCTCGAAAAGGCGACTCGACTGACCAGAGGAGGCGCTAGTGCAGCGACCAGGACACATACCCACATCCGGCTTCCCATCCGCAGACACAGCCAATTGT